>NC_056732.1:1363368666-1363404990 GCF_019279795.1 Protopterus annectens | reverse complement strand
AGGCCTCTGGAAACTCAAGGTATTGGGCCTGCGGAAACTAATCCCTCAGATGGGTCCGGAGCCGCTGAGCAGGCATCTGCTTCTGAGGGTGTTTTCAGACCTACACAGCTTTATATCAAGCCAACTTCAGCATCCAAGACAAAGACTAAAACTGCTTTAAAGACAAAGAAACAAGTACAGCATTCTCCTGGACAGACATCCATGCCTAAGAAACAGATGCTCAAAATGGCTGAAGACCTAATTACTTTGATCAGGGGCTCCCATCCCCCTCCTGATAAAAGGCCTAGGCAACACACTGAATATGATTCCTCTGATCAGGTCTCCATTTCTTCTGACTCCTCTTCAGAACAGGGATACTCTCTTCCTCCCTATGAGGACTCTGATGCTGGAGAATCTATCCCTTCAGCTTCTCCTCCTGAGGACTCTTCTTTTGGGGAAACCCTGCACACCATGAGGGAGCATTTCCACTGGGAGAGCCAAGATTATTCAGAATCTAAGAAAAGGCTCAGAGATTTTCTTTTATTGTCTCAACACAGACCTCTTGCTATTCCACCTGTACTAGACATTGTAGATTATGTTTTTTCAGAGTCCAGTCTGTCTCCTGATTCTTTACCTCCTGCACCAGTTAAACCAGATAGGTACTACAGGGTTCCAGATTCACATAAATTTCTATATAAGAATCCTGCTGCTGATGACCCAGAAACTATATCTCAGGGTCCCAAGGGGGTCAAGGCTTCCACTGCAAAAAACTCTGTCCCCTCCGATAGGGATTCTAGAGCACTGGACAGATGAGGGAAAAAAGTTTATACCTCTGCTACTTTAGCAGTAAGGGCTTTAAATTGCCAGTTTCATATGCTTAAATATCAGCAATACCTAATGTCTCTTCTAAAACAGAAAATGCAGACAAACTCTGATTGCATGCAAGTGGGAAAGCATACTTTGCAATGTGGTTTTGATTCACTAGAGGCCTCTTGCAGGGCCGCAGTTACAGGCTCTGTCATTAGAAGGCATGCTTGGTTAAAGGAACAGAGTCTGCCTGATCATGTTAAAGCAAAATTATTGGATGCTCCATTACAGCATGATACTTTGGTGTTAAGGCAGAAGAGGTGTTAAAGAAAATGGACGATAAAGCGAAATCTATGCAGACAGTTAAGGATTTCTTACAGGTTCAGCCACCCAGATTTAGCAGGAACTGGCCTTCTAAGAATTGGTCCTTTCCAGTGTCAGGCCACAAAGAGGCAGATACAGATGCCCTAGAGGCAGATCTCAGCCCCAAGGCTCATACAGGCCTAACCAATGGGGTGCTTCTGCCTCCAAAAGTGGAGAATACAAATCACAACCATATAGGAAACAGTCCCAATGACTTCCCTCTGCCAATGCCAAGCACTTATCTTTTGGCAGCACCCTTAGGGGGAAAGCTAGCACTTTTCTCACAAAATTGGCACATGATCACCCAGGACAAATGGGTACTGAATATTGTTTCTCAGGGCTACAGGTTTCACTTTCATACCCTTCCAAAGGCAAAAGGTATGCCAGACCTGCCACACAATCAATGGGCAGAGGCACAAAAGCAAATTTCATCTCTCATGGGTATGAGGGCTATTCAGCGAGTACCACAGCAAGAGCAGGGACAAGGATTTTACTCGAGGCTTTTCTTGGTACCCAGAAAGGACAAAGCATGGAGACCAGTACTGGACCTGTCTATTCTAAATACTTTTCTGGACGTTCCAAAATTCAAAATGTTGACATTACAGCAACTTCTGCCCATGCTGGGCGAGAAGGCTTGGCTCGTAACTTTGAACCTCAAAGAGGCATACCTGCATGTCCCAGTCAGGCAATCTTGCAGAAGATACCTCAGATTCATAGCTGGCTCAATGCACTACCAATTCTCTGCACTGCCCTTTGGTTTATCTACTGCGCCCATGGTCTTCACAAAATGCCTGGCAGCAGTAATTGCATTTTGCAGACAGAGGAATTCAAATATATCCTTACTTGGATGACTGCCTTATTCAAGCAGAGAGTAAGGACATTCTACTAAAGCATCTGGCATTTGTAAAAAGATTATTAATTTGCCTAGGGTACACAGTAAATGAAAAGAAATCAAAACTAGTATCCTCTCAAGAGATAATATTCCTGGGTGCAAGCTTAAATACAACTGCCCAGATGGCTTATCTCAAGCCAGACAAACAAAGGCAACTGACTTATTACTTCCAAAAGATGGCAACAAAAACCCAGTTACCTGCAAGAAAAATTCTGCAGGCTTTGGGCTTCATGGCATCCTGCATTCTGCTAATTCCATATGCAAGACTGCATATGAGGAAGATACAATGGTATCTAAAAAGTGTTTGGACTCAACATTGTCACAGCCTGGAAACATTAATTACCCTCATTCCCTGCCTGCAACAGGAGTTTCGATGGTGGGTGCTGGCCTGTCACCACAACAAGGGACAGCCATTCACTTTACCCACAGCCAGACAGACTCTAACAACAGATGCATCGGATTATGCCTGGGGGGGGCGCAAATGGCAGGAAAATGTATTTAGGGCACGTGGCCCACAAGCCAAATGCATCTTCATATCAATCAAAAAGAGATGCTAGCTGTACAGAATGCCCTGACAGCCTTCAAGGATCTACTCCATCCGGGACAACTATTGCGAAGGATGGACAATACTACAGTCATGTGGTACATAAGCAAGGGGGCACACATTCCTACCCCCTCTGCAGGCAAGCCGTGACTTTGTGGAACACAGCATTGACCTATCAAGTCATCTGCAA
The DNA here is from genome assembly GCF_019279795.1 of Protopterus annectens. Taxonomy (NCBI): domain Eukaryota; kingdom Metazoa; phylum Chordata; order Ceratodontiformes; family Protopteridae; genus Protopterus; species Protopterus annectens. The sequence goes on along the minus strand of NC_056732.1, from coordinate 1,363,402,215 downwards.
GCACAATTCCTGCCAGGAAAGACCAAATACTCTGGCAGACGAACTAAGCAGAAACCTCATGGACCCTCACGACTGGAAACTAGATCCACAAGTCTTCAGCATGATAACAAGGAAATGTGGGGATGCTCAGACATAGATCTGTTTGCCTCCCCTCGTAACCGCCAACTACAGAGATTCTGCCCAAGGACTTACCACACGCAAGCATTGAAAGTGGGTGCTCTGTCATTCAGCTGGAAAACCCTGACAGTATATGCCTTTCCTCCACTACCTCTCCTCCCCAAGGTACTCCTAAAGGTCAATCAAGAGAAGCCAAAAAGGATTCTGATTGCCCCAGACTAGCCACGCCAGCACTGGTACCCAATCCTAAAGAGCTTGTCTCAAGGCCCAGCCTGGACTCTACCTCAAATTCCTCATCTTCTGACCCAACAAAACAATCCGATCCTGCACAGCCAACTCAGAACCTTAAATCTGGCTGCATGGTGAATAATATAACCACTCAGAACACCCCTCTCTCTAAAGCAGTTATGGATGTTATTTTGGAAGCCAGGAGGCCCAGCACCAGAAAATCTTATGCAGAAAAATGGAAAAGATTCTGTGCTTGGAATCAGGCACAAGGAATTGACCCGCTTGTTCCAAATATTCCTCAGATTTTGCAATACCTAACTGAGATGCTGGACAAAGGCCTATCCTTCTCATCAATTAAGATCCATACCTCTGCCATTTCAGCTCATTACAATAAGGAACCACCTATTTTTTCACATCCACTGCTAAGGCAGTACCTCAGAGGGGCCAAAAACATAAGACCTCCAAGGAGAGCACCGATACCTATATGGGACCTCAATTTTGTCTTGGAAAAGCTCACACTGCCTCCTTTTGAGCCAGCCAATACAGCCGAGATAAAATTCTTATCATGAAAAACAGCTCTGCTCCTAGCAATAACTTCAGCAAGAAGAGTCTCAGAGTTGCAGGCATTAATGGCAGTGGAACCTTTTATCATTTTCCATCCGGACAGGGTTTCTCTAAGGACAAACCCAACATTTATGCCAAAGGTAGTATCCAGTGTAGCTCTTAATCAAACCATTCATTTGCCTACATTTTATCCAAATCCCCAGAATAAAGGGGAGAGACTTCTGCATTCTTTGGACATACACAGACAGCTACGCTTCTACTTGGACAAAACCAAAACTTTCAGAAAGACTGAGGAACTTTTCGTGGCATATGCTGCAGGATCTCAAGGAAAGGCTATCTCAAAGCAGACTATTTCAAAATGGATGGACACTGCATTCGTTTCTGCAATGCACAACATGGCAAATCAGTGCCTAAGGGCATTAGGCCACATTCGACCAGGGCAGCAGCCACATCAGCAGCTTTTCTCAGAGGAGTACCAACCAAGGAAATTTTGAAGGCTGCAACTTGGAGTTCAGTGCACACTTTTACCAAGCACTATCACTTACCTCTTTACTCCAAATCCAGAGCAGGCTTTGCCACTGCAGTTCTGCAGGGCCTCCTAGCCACTCCTTATTCTATTTAGACCCAGCCGCCCAACCTCAGCTTTGGGATTCAACCCAAGAGTAATGACTGCAACAGTGAAACATGATGAACATAGTACAGTTGTGTACCTACCATAAATGTAGATGTTAGAGCGTATTCACTGTTGCAGTCCACATTACCCACCCACCATCCCCCTTTCTTTGCTGGGACTTGTGTACTTCTCTGTTCTGTACAACCTATGTGGTGTATTTGCTTGTAGATGAAGGTATTGTTTATTTTAGTGCATGCTTTTTATAAGCAATGTTTTTAGCCTACCCTTTTGGGGGCACCTGACATCTGGGGCAAGAAAAACTGAAGAAAATGGCATCGGCTGCATCTTGTATACCCCTGGCGCACTGATGTCAGGGAAGAGGCGACAGCAACCAACGCCGGACCAGGACTTTGGAATTCAGGCCGACTGCGGGTAGCCTGCCAGCAGGATAACCCAAGTGTAATGACTGCAACAGTGAATACACTCGAACATCTACATTTATGGTAGGTACACAACTGTACTTTTCTTGCTCCTTCCCTTGCTATACATCTCCAACTGAACTTTTGTATTCATTTCCTACTGAAAGGTATAGAGAATCTTCATGTGGCAAGTGATCACATGCTTTCCTTTTCACCTGTTTCTCCTTAATTTGTTAGACTCGTTGTTCCATCATGCTGTGACCTTACCACTGTAGGATTTTCTATACTATATCATTCACTTCTCAGGTGATCCATAATTTCAGTTTCCATTTCTTTAACTTCCCCATTACTAATCATCTTTTCTGCTTTCCCCTTTTGTTTTCTTATTTTTTGTATTGCGAAATTTTGTATATCCATATGCCTTTGCCTTCATTTCTCTGCAACTGTCTTTGGTGCCATTTTTTGTATTGATTTGTTTTGCTTTCTCCTTTGCTTAAATATTGCACTATATTAAAGTGTTATACTTTCCCATGTTCATATTTCTTCCTTTCTGTTTTCCTTACTTTGGGGACCAGTTGTTCCACCATGCTGTGACATAAACTTAGTTAGCCTTTCTACACTAAATCATTCACTTTGGAAGTATTTCATAACTTCAGCTTCTGTTTGTTTAACATTTACTTCACTAATCTTCTGTTTTACATTCCCCCTTTGTGATCTTATTGTTTGGGTTGTTAAAGTTTCCATACCTGGATATTTTGCCTGTATTTCTCTTCAAATATCTGTGGAGATGCTTTCTGGTATTGACTATTTTGGCTTTCTCCTCTGCATAAATATTGCAACAAATCAAATCTCTCTTTCTTTCCTTCCCATGTCAATTTTCATGCCTTTCAAAAATCGGTACTTTTCCATTAACAGGGCAACACTTTCAACACCATTGTTCATGTGTAATCCAGTTCTTATAATGTCTGCTAACCACATATATGTAAAAAATATTTCTTTTAATAATAATATTGTAAAAAATACAAGTTATTTTTAAATTGTACACGTATTTGTTTAACAGACGTCTTTAGCTAGTACACCCCAGGGATCACTTGTATATCTCTGCTCGACAGTGGCACAGGGAAATAACTTTCTTGGGTGACAATAAGCCATGGAACCTTGCTGCCTAGGCTTACGTAGGCCCTTGGGCCGATAGCCTAATACCTACCTATGAACCTATTACAATTGAATGATGATGTTGAAAATGTTGCCCGATAACTTACAAAAACAGAAAGTAAAAAACTAAATACATTCATCAAAATCAGACATGATGTTCTTCATCTCACATTGCTGCAGTCCTTACACTTGGGTAGTCTGCTGTCCTCGGTCGGCCCGAATATCAAAGTATAAGGCTGACGTCGGTCAAGGCGCATTTGACTGACATCAGGACGTCGGGGTACAAATGCGCATGACCGACGTCATATCCTCAGTCTTTTTTGCCGCATGGTCCGATGCAGAAGCAGCGTTGCAAGTGCCGGTTGGCGTTCTGAAATTGTTCGATTTCGGAGTTTCAGACCGAGTCAAAGTTGGCTAAGTACCCCGTTGGGGAATATTTTAGTTTTTCTTGCCTCAGTGGTTTACGGATGTCAGAAAAAGTGAATAATTGTATTTCTTGTGGGAAACAGATACCGCATAGAGACTACCATACTTTGTGTATTCCTTGTTTAGGGCCTGAGCACGGCGTTGTTGGGTGTCGCTCTTGTGCTAGATTCAATAAGCGCACTATAAAGAGAAGATTAGATTGTGCCAGGTTAGTCTTGGAAGCGGTGCAATTATAAAATGCCGTCGGATGCTCCGGCCCGCTTCTTCGAAGAAGCGCAAGGACAAAGCAGTTAAACCTAGGCTAGAGGAACCGTCAGTACCGGACGCCGGTTCTTTAGAGGTGTCGGTGGAGCGGTGGTTCCACCGGAGGTTTCTTTGGGATCCCAGGGAGAGACTTTGTTATTGCAGGATGTGGCCTCTCAGGAGGCAGGCCAGGCTGATGGGGCTTCTCAGGTTACTATACTCCCTCCTGCCTAGGGTGGTTAGGCCCTCTCCTTCTGTTTCCAAGGCTTCTCCCAGGGGCAGGCCAGGTTTAGCTTCAGTTGGTGTTACCCCTAGTTCTTCAGGAACTGTGCCCAAGAAGCATATGCTTAAAATGGCAGAAGATTTGATTACTTTGATTAGGGTTCTATGCCCCTCCTGATAAGAGACCTAGGGTGGAGCCTGAGCTAGGGAGTTTTGAGCAGGCTTCGATGTTTCAGAGTCTTGGCTGAAGACTTGCAGGAGTACTCTCCTTATTCTGATTCTGATGTGGATGATTCTACTCCTTCTGCTTCTCCTCCTGAGGATTTTTTTTTTCAGAAACTCTTCATTCCATGAGGGAGCATTTTAAGTGGGAAGGTCAGGACTTCTCTGATTCCAGGAAAAGGCTTAGGAATTTTTGTTTTACCCCAGCATAGGCCTTTGGCTATACCTCCTGTTTTGGATGTAGTGGAAGATGTTTTACAGAGGCTTCTCTTAATCCTGATTCTTTGCCTCCTGCTCCTGTTAAACCGGATAGGTATTACAGGGTGCCTGAAGCTCATAAGTGTCTTTTTAAGAGTCCTAGGGCAGACCCAGAAACTGTTAGCCAGGGGCCTAAAGGTGTTAAGGCTTCTGTTGTAAAGAATCCGGTTCCTGCAGATAAAGAGGCCAGGGCCTTGGATAGATGGGGAAAGAAAGTTTATACTTCTTCCACTCTTGCTATGAGGGCTTTGAATTGCCAGTTTCACATGTTGAAATACCAAAACTATCTCCTTTCACAATTGAAGTCTAAGGTTGATGCTCTGGCAGAAGGTATTGATTGTAAAGAGTTGCAAGATTTAGTACATGTTTCTGAACAGGTGGGTAAGCATTCTTTGCAATGTGGTTTTGATGCTGTACAGGCCTCATCGAGGGTGGCTGCCACTGGGTCAGTTCTTCGCAGGCACGCCTGGCTGAGGGATCAAAATTTATCTAACCATGTTAAAACGGGGATTTTAGATGCTCCTTTACAATCTGACGTGTTGTTTGGTTCTCCTGTTGAGGCAGTTTTAAAGAAAATGGAAGACAAGGCTAAGTCTATGCAGACTGTTAAAGATTTTTTGCAGGTCCAGCCTCCAAAGTTTAGTAGAAATTGGCCTACTAAGGGGTGGACGTATCCTTCTTATGATTCCCAGTCTAGGGGTAGATCTAGACGTGGTAGGGGCAGAGCTCAGGGCTCTTTCAGGCCTAGAACAGGAGTTCTCCTGCACAGTCTTCGGTGAGGGCAGGGGTCAGTCCTTTCGTAAACAGACCCAATGACCTACCTTTTCGGCTGCCAGAGCCTTCTCGTCTGGCAGCACCTTTGGGAGGAAGGTTGGCACTTTTCAAAGAAAATTGGAGTTTAATTACCCAAGACAGATGGGTATTGGATATCATACACCACGGTTACAGGTTTTATTTCCATACCTTGCCTCCTTTCAAAGGCATGCCAGACGTTCCTCCTCAACAAAGAATAGAGGCTCACAAGCAAGTTTCTCTGTTACTCCAAATAGGGGCCATACAGCCGGTCCCTATGCCAGAAGTGGGCCTAGGATTTTATTCTCGCCTGTTCCTAGTACCAAAGAAGGGGAACACGTGGAGACCAATTTTGGATTTATCTATCCTCAACACTTATCTGAACATTCCCAAGTTCAAAATGTTGACGTTACAGCAGCTTTTACCTCTGCTGGGCAAAGATCATTGGATGGTAACTTTGGATCTCAAGGAGGCTTACCTTCATGTTCCTATCAGACTAAGTTGCAGGAAGTATCTGCGTTTTCGAGCTGGGACTTCTCACTATCAGTTCTCTGCATTGCCCTTTGGCTTATCTACTGCGCCCAGAGTGTTCACGAAAGTTCTGGCTCCAGTGATAGCTTTCTTCAGGCTAAAAGGGATACAGATCTATCCTTATTTGGACGACTGCCTGATTCTGGCTCAAGGAAGGGAAGAGCTTCTTCATCATTTGGAATATGTGATAGCAGTGCTAAGATGCCTGGGGTATTCTGTGAACGAAATAAAGTCCAGTCTAGTACCCTCTCAGGACATGTGCTTTCTGGGTGTGAGACTGAATACAGCATCCCAGATGGCCTTTTTAACCCCGGACAAACAAAAGAGTCTTTCCCTTTACTTCCATCAACTATCTCATCAGTCCTGGCTGACTGCAAGGACAGTCCTTCAAGCCTTAGGGTTCATGGCATCTTGTATTCTGGTGCTTCCCAATGCCAAACTGCATATGAGGAAGCTGCAATGGTATCTCAAAAATGTATGGACACAGCACTGCCAGGATCTGGACACTGTCATTCAGATAATACCTTGCATTCAAAAGGAATTTTTGTGGTGGGCTCAGGAATGTCACCTAAACAAGGGACTCTCTGTGACCCGGCCAGAGGCGAGTCAGATTTTAACGACAGATGCCTTGGACAAAGCTTGGGGAGCTCATCTAAATGGAAAGTGGATACAAGACAAGTGGCCTGCCAGACTACAACATCTACATATCAACCTGAAGGAGATGTTAGCAGTCCAGTTTGCATTAATAGCTTTCAAGGATTTACTTCTTCCAGGGCAGGTGTTGATTCTAACAGACAACACAACTGTCATGTGGTACATCAACAAGCAAGGGGAACATTCTTATCCTCTATGCAGGCAAGCAATGATTTTGTGGGAGACTGCTCTCAGTTTACAGCTCAATCTTCAGGCAAGGTTTCTGCCAGGAGCACAGAACTCCTTAGCAGATGTGTTGAGCAGGCGAATTATGGATCCCCACAGTGGAAATTGGATCCTCTTGTATTTCAGAAATTGACAGTGTCATGGGGAACTCCAGACATAGATCTGTTCGCTTCTCCACTAAACCATCAGCTGCCAAAGTTTTGCACAAAAAGGTTTCATCCCACAGCTTGGAAAGTGGATGCTCTTTCTTTCAATTGGAGCAATCTTCATGTGTATGCCTTTCCACCTCTGCCTCTCCTCCCAAAGGTACTTCTAAAGGTCAGACAGTACAAGCCAAGGATGATTTTAATAGCTCCAGATTGGCCTCGACAGCACTGGTACCCATTACTGAGAAGTCTGGTATGGAAGCCTCCATGGCCTTTGCCTTTGATTCCACACCTGTTGTCACAGGAGGACAGCCATTTACTCAATGTCGAGCTTCACTCTCTGCACCTAACAGCCTGGCATATTCTGTTTTGAACCATAGTGGGCCTCCTCTTCCTCAGCAAGTTTTGAATGTTATTTTGGAAGCTAGAAGGCCTAGTACAAGGAAAGTGTACGCAGATAAATGGAAGAGATTTTTATTTTGGAGTGCAGCAAAAGATTTTGATGTTTCTGAGCCTAATTTGAGTGTGGCTCTTCAATATCTTACTGAGTTACTGGACAAAGGTTTGTCTTTCTCTTCTATTAAGGTTCATGCTGCAGCAATTTCGGCTCACTATGATTGTGACCCACCATTGTTTTCTGATCCTTTGTTCAAGCAATTTCTTAGAGGGGCAAAGAATATAAGACCCCCACGAAGAGCTCCTACTCCTGCTTGGGATCTCAATTTTGTGTTGGAGAAACTCACTCTACAACCTTTTGAGCCTGCAGCTACTTCTGAGTTGAAATATTTATCATGGAAGACTGCTTTTTTGTTGGCAATTACCTCTGCAAGAAGGGTTTCTGAATTGCAGGCCCTTATGGCGGTTGAGCCTTTCTTAATTTTCCATAAGGATAGGGTATCTTTACATACTAATCCTTCCTTTATGCCTAAAGTGGTTTCTAGTGTGGCTTTAAACCAAACTATTCATTTGCCTACTTTTTATGCAAATCCCCAAAATAAAGGGGAAAAGATTTTGCACACTTTAGATGTACACAGGCAGTTGCGATATTATTTGGACAGAACTAAAGGGTTCAGGCAGTCTCAGCAGTTATTTGTTTCTTTTGCTTTGAGTTCTCAGGGCAAGCCGGTGTCAAAACAAACTATTTCTAAGTGGATTGGGTTTTGCATTGCTTTCTGTTATTCCCATCATGGCAAGGAGATTCCATCCGGGATTAGGCCTCATTCCACTAGAGCTACTGCCACTTCGACAGCTTTTTTGAGGGGGGTGGCAACCAAGGATATTTTGGAGGCAGCTACTTGGAGTTCAGTGCATACTTTCTCTAGGCATTATCACCTGCCACTTTACTCTAAATCCAGGGCTGGTTTTGCCACTGCTGTTTTGCAGGGCATTTTGGCAGCTCCTGCTTCCTTATAGTTTGGCCATCCTCCCATACCTCTGCTTTGGGATTCTACCCAAGTGTAAGGACTGCAGCAATGTGAGATGAAGAACATAGTACAATTTTGTACCTACCATAAATGTAGATGTTCGAAGATCCACATTGCTGCAGTCCAATTTACCCTCCCTCCTTCCCCTCTGTAGTTAGAGGTGGTTGTGTGGGTTGAGTTGTAAATATTGTGTATATAGTGTATATTTTGTACATATAATTAGGGCAAGGGTGCTTGGTTGTTTGTTTGCTGTCTTTTGGTTTTGACCTTTATTTTTAGGGTCTTCTGACATCTGGGGCAAGAAAAGACAGGATATGACGTCGGTCATGCGCATTTGTACCCTGACGTCCTGATGTCAGTCAAATGCGCCTTGACCGACGTCAGCCTTATACTTTGATATTCGGTCCGACCGAGGACAGTGGACTACCCAAGTGTAAGGACTGCAGCAATGTGGATCTTCGAACATCTACATTTATGGTAGGTACAAAACTGTACTTTTTTTTTAAATACTCATAATATGTATATATATATATATATATGTGTGTGTGTGTGTATATATATATATATATATATATTTGTGTGTGTGTATATATATATATATATATATGTGTGTGTGTATATGTGTATATATATATATATATATATATATATATATATATATATATATACACACACACACACACACACACAACACATTAATTGTATACGATGAACTGTTTTTTTCCTTTGAAGTGTCTTATATTTCCTTGAAGCAGTTGTCAAGTCATGACCTGACTGGGTATCACACACCATTCCCCATTCATTTTGCTGGCTTCATATATTTAATGTAGTTTGACACCGACTTACTTATAAAAAAAGAAATATTTTATTTAGTTTTACATCCGATTAAATTGTGAGGTACTTAACTATGACTACTGGCACAGTACATCAGAGCCGCTTTTATTTTGTGTTTACAATGAAGGACAGCGCAAGTGTATTTCAAGTGCGAAATGTACAAACTGCAAATTTTGCATGAAATGTGATATGTACCTAGCCTGTATTACATCTGCAACCATAACTAAAGGATGTCTGTTTTTCTTAATGTAGGATAGCAAGATGTTTTGGTACTTTATACAGAATGGGGAAAAGCAGCCCTTGTAAACTATAGGTATTTGTCGGTCTCTGTTGCTGTTACTAGAGAACGCTTTTTTTCTTAAAGTGCATAATTGGAAGAAGCTGCTTTTTTTTTTTAAAAAAAAAAAATATTAATAATTTAATTATTTCACACACCTGTTAATATTAACATGAAAAATACATGGTTTCACATTACATTCGCAGCCTAGCTACCGCGTTTCAACAGAATGAAAAAAAAAACTTTGTTGCCCTGTTAACAGAAAAGTACCCAAAAATCTCTAGGTTTTGTTCTTAACATTTTTTGCACTTCCTTGGTTGCTGCTTCTTCTAAATGGCCCAACATTTTTGTCTATATAATAGTTCATGGATCTGTTGTATGAGTGAACACAAAAAATACATGTGATGGTATTGATAATTTTTCTTATGCAAGTATATTTCTTTCCTCTGGTTTCACTCTTGATCATTTTGAATATCTTCTATCTGGAAATTCTGGGCTTCTTGCATAATAGTAACAATACATAATTTCTTTCTTATCCTCAGTAGTACACTATGTCATCTTTATGGCTCTTTTCCAGCCTGTCGATTTTTGTGGACTACTACTTTTTTCTAAAATGGGCTAGGCCCATCCTCCCCCTGAACCTGGCCTAACCCCATGGTTGGAATGTTTGTGTCTTGAAGATTCTATGCTGTCAGTTTTTCACTGCGCGCATATGAGGATCAGGCACTTGTGTATACTGAGACTTGTGTACCCAGTTCTTTTTTATTTTTTAAACTACTTGTGTCCATGATATATGTTATATAAAATACATTGTCTACAGCAGTATCATACCCAGTAAAGTATAGTTTATTTAAATAGATGCTCATTGCTAACCAGTATCAATGTTTCCTACATTTCACTATAGCTCATTTTGCTTATTGTATGTATTTCTGGACTCCAACTTGTTCTTGTTACAAAAATTTGTAAGGAAAGCAATTTCATGCATTTGCAACTCAATGGAATAAATCCTGACTGGAGGTTACCAGTCTAATGGCCTAGATCCTTTTTAAGCCAAGCTATTCATGCCCCAGTTTTCGTAGTTGTCAATGCCCAAGGACTAGAAAGACTTTGGTGTGTGCCTGTGCCTTAGACCATAAGCTGCTGCTTTCCCCAAAGGCCACAGGTGACAAGCAGGGGTGAATTTATGATTTCTCATCCATTGGTACAACTGTTATTTGAATAAGCTTGAAGAAGATTTACATAAATGGAGTATCTTTTCCAGAAAAGTGGTAAAAAAACACACACGTTTCTCCAACATGTTTTGTTTATGCCACAGATGATGTTTAGATCCTTAGACTTGGTAATTCTTGTGCTGTTTGTTTTGTGAATCTGTACCATGTCCATTAAGGCTGGATCTGAGAAGGTCTTGTAGGCTAGGTATAGATTGCCCCTCAGTAGTCTGTAGGAGACTGAGTACAGGGACAAGAGTTTGGGGTTTTCCACATAAGACATGTTTTTTACACCCTGTATTCTTTTAATGTGGATTTTCTGTGACCACTATAGTTGTTGGAAATGTCTGGTCAGGTACATGCTGAAGAGTGCAGTGTACTCTATTATTTGTCTAATCAGGGCTAAGTATAGTAGGATTATGATTTCCTTAGATCTGGATGCAATGCCATAACTTACAACTTGCCCCCACATAGAAGGATTTTCTCACCACTGTGGACACATGGTGATCAAAGTTCAGGTTGCTGTCAACCTGAGTTGTCAAGTCCCTTAACACTGGATCAACTGTTAGGAGAGTGTTATCAATGTTGTAATTTGCAGGGGTGGTCAACTTCCCAAAGGGTTTAAATATGCATTTTCTGGCATTGAGTATTAGGTTCTGTTTATGGCACCAGATACTTGGCTCTCAGATCCTCCTTAAGGATATTTACATCTTTGGAGGAATCAGTCATTGCACCCAACTTGCAGTCATCTGCAGATTTGGTCACCCATAAGACCCTCTATAATTGCTATGACTTCAGAGAAGTGTATTTCAAACAGGAAAGGTCCAAGTGCCGAGTCCTGTGGAACATCACTAATAGCAGGAGTAGTTGTGGTGGTGGATTCCCTACGCTAACTTCATGTGACTGTTCAGTAGGTTACATAGGGATTTATGTCTACATTTTTGAGTTTGTGTGTAATACCCAAGTGAGATAGTCTGTTGAATGCCTTTACCAGGTTGAGTATGCACTGTTTTGCCAATCATCCATGGTTCAAGTGGTCTTCTCACAGTAGTCCACTGGGTTTAGCAGGTGTGACCTACACTTGACGAAACCAAACTGGGATGGGTCCAGTGTTTGAAGATCTTCAATGTATTTATTAGATCCATTATAACTTTTTCCATGGCCTTGCATAAAAGACTAGTCCAGCTTATGGCTCTGTAATTCCATGGGTCTGTTGATGGTCCACCTTTATGTAGAGGGATGACCATTGCAGTCCTACATTCCTTATGGACGAAGCCTGTCTGGAGGCTGTGGCTTAATAGAGGTTCTAGTTGGCCTGACATGTCATGTTTCAAACTATTTAGGAGGCATCCCTGGATGTTATCAGGGCCATTTGCTGTAGTGTGTGTAGCTCTGGAGAGGGCAGTGAGGACCTGTTTAGTAACAGTGGGGCGATAAATGGAAGAGGGTATTTCCTGTGGAGTAACTAGTCATCTTCGAGTCATATGGACTCTGTCTTCTACTTGTACGGTAATGCTGTTGTGTAACACTTCTGAGTAAAGTTACTGTCCTCTGCTCTTATCTTGGACTTTGATAACTACTTTAGCCATTTAAATGTTTCTATCAAGGCTTTTCTCTCTGCACTATATGGTTGAAAGGTATGCCTTCAGTTATAACTGAAATGTCATGAAATCACAAGAAATTAATGGCTTTTCTTGCATGTGTATTCCTATATACTAGACAGACTTTTTGTGTCTAATTATCACTAGCCAGTACAACTTTATACATGCATAAATAAGTTAACAGACATACATATTCCATGTGAAATTTCAGTTTCATGTATTTTACAAAATAAAGTTAACAAGCAAGCAGACACACAGGTTCCATGTGAAGTCATAGTTTTATTTATTTGACTGTTTCATAATTATCATATCTAGGCATAGACAGATAATTTGATGTAATGCATGAGGTGAAACAATGTAAACTGCAAGTGAAATCAAGTGTGATATTTTGTTGCAAAGAGAAAATGTGCTGATGAATCAAGAAAAAAATCATCTGTAATGCACACTCATTAGTTCAAGGAAGAGCATTGCACATAAAACTAACAAAATAAATAAAAATGGAGAGATCTTTCTATACAACATAGCCACTCTATTAAACAACGTATTTATATTTATACATTTTACATATGTACATACATACAAATATTTCAGGCATGAGTAATAATGCTATTCTTGCCTGCAATGATGTAATTATAGTTTGACCTCATTTCCATTTCTTATATTTTTTTTTAAGTATCATCTTGCTTGAATTCCACTAATGCATTTTGCCAACTGTTTGACATTCCTTCAGAAAGTGGTATTATTCTTTATTCTATTTACAGTTATCTGTTTGTCTTGTACCATGGAGCTAACGTTGTGACTCAGAAAGGTCTGTCAGCCTACCACTTGCATGGTTATCAAGCTGCAATTAATAAGTACACAAACAATTATACAGCTGAATAAACAAATAAGGGGAAAATAAATAATTTCAAACAAAGGTTAAGTTTAATTCATGGTACATTGAAGAGTACAGTGCACATCTATTTGTTGTTTTCATTACATATTGAAATAAATGTTTGTTTACAGGTACCTTGTTATGCAAGTATAGAGTAGGTACTCTTACAGGACGTAAAACACAATAGGGGGTATGCAGAAAGGAAAAATAGTGTGTAAAGCTAAACTATGCAGTCAGTGTGTTGACAATGCAGGGCATGTGCACTTCAGAGATATGTGACAATCATGGTAGTATGAAAATTAGTGTGGTCAGTATTATATATTAATGACCATAATATGACATTCAAATAAAATGGCTTACAGAAATACATTCATCAATAAACTGATATGTTTGTCTGCTTATATATATTCTATAAGCAGCATGCACATTTGTAAGATACTTGATAATTATATATTAGGTTGCTAAGTTCAGAGGTGTATACTAGGCATGCAGTTCAAATGGCCATTAATAAGCATAGCCAGCTAAGCCCAAACAATGTTGAGTGAGTTAAGCACTATGCTATAGAACCCCAAAGAGGATTTATAATTTCCAGGCCATTTGTTCAGAATATTACTGAATACAGACTGTGTCTAGGATTGCTTGACGTGCACAGGAAGTTTATTCAGTAAGTATAGGATTCCTTGGGATAGAAATCTGTTGTGCCAGCCACATTCCGTTTCTACAAAAGATTACAATCTAGGGTGGAATTGGCCATGTACCATATGGATGGACAGCAGTCTGTCTGCTGAAGAATGGTATACAGAACAAGAACTACACACATCAAAAATGCCATTTGAACACTTGATACGAGTATCACAATGAATGGCAGGCAACAGTAAGGATTGTGGAAGGGTGTACAGCTCAGCAAATTGTGTAGCCTCAGTGTAAATATCATACTTTTGGCTTTAACACACAGTTTACGTTATATCTTTTGTATCAGAATGCATTGAGTCTGTATTACGAGCGTGAAAATTGTGTAGCCTCAGTGTAAATATCATACTTTTGGCTTTAACACACAGTTTACGTTATACCTTTTGTATCAGAATACATTGAGTCTGTATTACGAGCGTGAAAAACTGTAATAGCGAATATGAAGACGTTGACCCGTATCACGCGAGGTATGGAAATCCCGAATGTACAAAACCGCGAATTCCGTAATGTTGATTTGTTTTGGTTGGCCCGTCTGCGGTATAGCTCCGTAAGGTAAGTGTACGATAGATAGGACTTTATTTTAGGATTTGGGTTAAGGTAAGTGTATAGACAGGTAATGTATGTAAGGTTTAGTGTAGTGTTAGAAGTAGGGTTATTTTAAGTGTATGTATGTGTATTGTTTATTTTGTTTGGCTGTATGTTTGTAGAGGAAGTGTGCGGTAGTTACGGACCTTAGGGTTAGGGAGGGGTTATGGATAGTGCATAGATAGTTGTGTATGTGGGGTTTAGTGTAGTGTTGGAGGTAGGGTTTTGTTAAATGTATGTATGTGGATTATTTATTTTGTTTGGGTGTATGTGTGTAGAGGACGTGTGCTGTAGTTACGGACATTAGGGTTAGGGAGGGGTTAAGTACAGTGCATAGTTAGTTGTGTATGTGGGGTTTAGTGTAGGGTTAGAGGTAGAGTTTTGGTGCTTTACTTTAGGTTAGAAGTAGGGTTTGGTTAGTGTATGTGTGTGGTTTATTTATTTTCTTTGGGTAGGTAGTATGTAGCGGGTGATGGGGTTGGCCGACTATGACAGTTCGATATTTTTTTTTTTTGCGGTTTAGTGTGTTCATGATTTTCGCAGTATAGATGTTGACGTTTAGGTATTCGGGAATAGAGTTTTTTGCTTTGGTAATATAGACCCAATACATTGCAGGTAATGTCAGCATGTTCCATGAGGTGATGTATAAGACGGGTGTTTCCATTCACATGGAAGAGCACCAGCAAGGTTCCAGGTGATCAAACATGCAGGAAGCTCCAGTCAACAAAAGTATTGTTGGAAGGTGCAATATGTGTCTTACAGGTAACACCCAGGTTCTGCAAATAAAAGACAGTAATGTTAGGCATGGTAGAAGAGGTCATTTTTTCAGCTATCTTTCATAAGCATTGCATTTCCATCTTCCTAATTTCTTGATGTTCTCCCACTAAATCCTTGCCCACTTTACATGAGAAGCTGCCGCTATGCTAAATGAGTGTGGAATCTGAGTGTGGGGTATATGTTTGGGGTCCAAGCTTCATCACTCCACTGCTTTCTTCAATGCAGCCCTCACCTGGAGCTGGGTAAACAGGTTACCCTTCTCAAGGCAGAGAGCTGCTCCTTAAGTACCGAGTCTGTGATGAAACTGTGTGAGTGGGCTTCTGTGTTGCAGGCACAGTGTTTGGTAATGTTGTAGGCACTGTACTACATTGCATTCTGTGGCCCCTGAAGCTGGAGTCAGCCACTGGTTCTTCACCTCTTGATCACTCATAGGTTGTGCCTGTTTATCCTTAGAATATTCTTAGTTTGACCAGCTAAATGTTCCACATAGGACTGCTAAACAACAGGCTATGAAAAACAATCTGTTGTGTTACTGATGACATATATTTTGGACTTTGTCCCATAAAGTTCATACTGCCTCCCCATGGCTTTGTGCAGCTAGCTGATAGCTTGCCAGGTGTAATGCTGCCTTCAACTTCTTTTCATCAGTCTCTAACAGTAGCATTATTTTACTGTTATGAGCTATACAACTGGAGAACCTTGCATCTTCCTAGTGTCTCAGTAGTGCTGTAGTACCCTTTTTAGGCCACCTAATTACCTGTACTGAGGGTGTTTATTATCTGTTATTCTCATACGTCCACTGATGCAGTGAATGAATCTGTACCCACACCGGTACTGGTGCTGTTTCCAGTGCCACTGTCTTGAATTGAGCCCAGTGTGAAAACAACATGGTGTAAAATGTCCAATTATTCTTCACTTCATCCTTTTTGCTGATTGCTCGCTGCCTGAACTATACATATGTTGTCCAATTTTGAGTTGGGAGTACCTTGTTAGTCTTCTGTTTGTATAACCAACCCCAACTCTGTAATGGCACATTGATGTCTACATGTAATTACTCTTGGCCACCTGTTGCTGAGCTTGCTACCTCCTAAGTACCTCCCACCACCAAATTCTTAGGGATACTGCAACAGTTATCCTGATAAAAATGAAGTGTAGTCTGAGGGCGTGCCAACACTCCAGTAAGATCATCCCTAAAATTTAGATGACTGAAGGCAAGAATACTCTTGTTATTTGACAGGTTCATAGGTGGTTACTAGGCTACTGACCCAAAGGTCTTTATAAATCTAGCCATGTGTACCCAATATAATACTAGAGAAACCCAATATAAAGGATCTAGCCTAAACTCAAGATCTTGGCAATGGCTGCCCATATCTAGAAGGGTCATAGGTGAAATCCCCAACAAGGAATTTATGCTTTCCCATCCAGTCATCCAGGCTATACTTAAACTTGGTTATAGCCCAGGGGCTCTGTATAATGTGAATTGGTAGCCTATTTCTGAGGAGTGGCAACCTCTACGAGACATATCTGTCTCTCCAGCAGATCCTATTTATGTCGCAGACCAGGTTAAGGTCCCTGGAGCAGGTGACCCTTTCTCATTGGACTTGGGGATGTGCAGCATTTTGATTGGTTATGGATCTGAGATTGCTCTGTAGGCCAAGCACAAGTCTCCTCTACATAGTCTGTATGCTGAGTCCAGTGACAGTGACTTCAGTCTGTCAGTGTATGACGTGCTGGAGACCATGAATTTTCTTGGCTAGAAATCTCTGAGGACACTCAAGTTGCTGCAGGTGCCAGGTAAGGTGCATACAAAGGGAGCACTGTACTCCATTATTGGCCTACTGAGGGTCGAGTACAGGGGCGTTATGGCCTGTTTTGCACTTGAGGCAATGCCTTTGCTAATGAGGTGAGCAGCATAGAATGCCTTCCTTACCACAGTAGACACATGGTGGTCAAAGTTTAGGCTACAGTCAACTTGCGGTCCCGATTCTCTCACTACTGAGTTGTTAATGTAGGGTATTCTTATTTATATGATAGTCTGCAAGGATATAATTTTTACTAAATGGGACGGTAATGCATTTTTTAGCATCGAGTTTGAGTCCACGGCTTTGGCACCAGTCATTCATTTGTGTAAATCCCTCTAAGTATATTGACATCATTTGGGGATTGAATGTTTACACCCAATTTGCAGTCATCAGCAAAGTTAGTCAGCCGCAGCCAGTCTATTTTTGCCTTTACTTCTGTGAAGTATATTCCAAATAATAGGGGTACAGCACTGACCCCTGTGGAATCACACTAATGACACATCTGCTGGTCGAGGTAATGTCGAAAACTTTGAGTATGATCTGAAGGTGAGTCAGTTAGCAACCCACCTGACAACATAAGAGTTGATATTCAAATGGGAGAGTTTTTCCATGATGCCCTAATGTGTGACTGTGTTGAAGGCCTTTGCTAAGTCGAGGTAGGTTTTATGCACACATTTGCCATTTATGGCTCTGGTGATGTTTTTGAAGAAGTCTACCAGGTCTAACAGGCATGACCTGTCTCTGACAAAATCAAAATGTGTCAAATGAAGGGTTTGGAGATCACCTATGTTCTTATTGATAGGGTCCATGATGATTCGTTCTATGGCCTTACAGATAAGGTTGGTTAAGCTTATGGGTCTATAGTTTCTGTAGTTTGAGTCGCAATTTTAATATTCTTGTCAAGTGGCATACAACAAATGGAAAGAAACTCTTACTTGTAAAACTAGCAATAAAGGGTCAGTGACGCGAATGCTGTTAGGAACATACAACTACCTCCTGCATGCCAGCGTATGTGTGTGTGCATGGTTAAATGTATATATCCACCAGCACACCACACACATAGGTGTGGGTACATCTGTATGCATAAGAAGACACACACAAATTCAGAGGGGTGTGGTGGTGGATCTATAACAACATAAAGATATACAGCAAATACATTTTAAACAACCAAAGCAATGCATATGATAAACACATAATGACACATGACAAATGCATTTATTTACTTAATTGTCTTTTTTCCAGTTTGATAAGAGGGTAAGGGGTCTCATCCACACAGCCATCTGAGTCACAAAAGAAGCAAGTTTGAGAAAAGTTATGAGAATTCCAATATTAACAGTGAAGTATATTACTAAAACAGTTAGGTGCACTGCATACAAATGCATTATTACATATCCAGCATATACAAATTTGACAGACATTCAAGAATGCCTTGAATTGCAAACCGTTCGGTAAGACATAGCAACTTAATGGTATTACAACCACATGAATATAAACTTAGATTACATATTGCATGCATACTCATGCACATAGATAGGAAAATGTAGGGAAATATAGAAACTACATTTGCCTCAACTTTCAAATGGTAACCAGTGTAATTCTTCTGCAGTCAGATATTCAGGAAAAAAATTTACCGCAGTGCACGGAAGAAAAATAAAACAAATTGAGTTGAATGGAATCAGTATTATACAGACAGTTACTGTGTGATTCCTGAAGGGTGTCAGATAAAGGGAAAATACTTTTAGTACAGTAGCAATATTCCATTTCAAAGCTGACTGATTCTTATTGAACTGTTGTAAGATTTTATTCTTCTAGAATCTTAGGACATTTGCAACGCAGTGGGTTTGTTTCCAAGATGCAAATGTTCAAAGTAATGCTGTCCTGTGAACTGTGGGGGAAACTATCTTATAAATGTATGCCTGCATGAGTGCATGCACTAATAAGCAACACTATTTCTGAACATATGAAAAATAATTACCAGTGAAGGGAAAAAAGCATGTAACAACAAGCAAGTAACAAAAAAGAAAAACAAAACATACAAATGCCAAGACTGGGATAATCATTCCACCAAGTTTTACAAAAACAAGCACATACTAAAGATGTAATTTCAGTGCTGCAAAGGCTGCAGATCAGAGTGTGACTAGATCAACTAATCTAATAGCCTAAGGCCCTTAGGCTAAGGGTGGAGGAAGGGAAATACAAAAGAACAAATGGCAAACTCTTAGCAGTTCCTAATAATAACCATCCCACAGTGAAGTTTGTGACATCTGTCCTACAGTACGTTAACAAGCTTCTCTGAAAATTGTGCCTCTGTGTGAATATGTGACTTACACTGCACTAAAAGATAAACAAAGTACTCTAACAAGCAACTGACTTTAGAAACAAAATAATGCCCATTTAAAAGTATTGCATTACTGCTGTGCTTTCTATAGCAGCAACAGCAGTAGTCCAGTCACTAAATGCCTGAAAGGTTACTTTTCTCAATGGCAAATGCACAGATTAAACTAATGAATGGCTCACAAGGAGAGCTGTTGTCAGTAAAACTGCAATTTTAGATGGAATTTGGTTAACACCTTTGAACCTTCCTGCAGGCACTCTTCCCCCACCCCCATCAGCCAAAGGTGAGCATGCTCAGAAAGGTAAACCTGAAATGTAAACAAAGGCAGAATCAAAACAAAAAATCCCTGGGATTGTCCCTTTAAGAAGCCTATAACAAGGAAGGTAACTAAATCCTGTAGAGTATTATAAATATTTTGGAAATTCTGTAAAAGTCTGTATAAAGCAGAGAAATATGGAAATCATGAAAATGATACAAATGGAAATGTTTATGACAGAGTTAAATATCTCAGCATTAGAGGTAGATGAGGCTCAGTTACTAATGGTTAGGAGAGGAGGAGATTAGATAAAAATAGTGATGTGTAACCAATCTACAGGAAAGTCTCCAGGAATAGATGGTATTCCTGTGGAAATTTGGAAGCTAAGAGGGAAAAAATTGATCAAGATCTGCAAGGGTTTGTTTAACAGTATTTTAAGAGGAGGAGGAGGAGTAGTAGTACCACCATCCTGGAAGAAAGCACTGGTTATTGTAATACCTAAAGAAGGTAAAGATTCATCAGACCCAGCTTCATAAGGCCCATTTCAATACTAAACCGTGATTATAAACTGTTCGTCTATAATTGCTAGTTAATGCCAAAATTGGTAGTTATGGGTCAGTGTGGTTTTGTGGAGGGGAGGCATACATTTGACAACATTAGCAGAACATTGATCATCCAGAGGAAAGCAAAGTATAAGAAAATACCATTGTTGTTGTTGGGTCTTAAAGCTGAAAAAGCATTTGACATAGTAAGCTGGGATGTTATGAGCAGGGCAATGGAAGCATTTGCATTTCCTGAAAAATATAAGGTTGATTAGAAGGATATATGAGGGATCGCAGGCGAAAATTGTGTAGGGTCCTCTCTGATCATTTCTGCTTGCATAGAGGCACCAGGCAGGGGTGTCCTTTTCCCCTCGGTTGTTTGCATTCTATTTAGAACCATTGGCAAAGAAAATAAGGGACTCATTCCAGGATATAGTTGGTATGGTAGTCAAGAAAAAGCTGGCTCTATTTGCAGGTGGTATTTTATATTTGAAAACCCAGAAAGAGATATTGCAGTGTTTTTCAAACATTTTGAGACAGTTTCATATCTTTTCAGGATACAAAATTAATGAAGCTAAAACCGACAATAGTGGTAAATTATGTACCCACACACAAATTGGTTCAGCAATATCCTTATTTATGGGGCCATGATAAAATTAAGTATTTAGGAGTATGGATTAGAAATGATTCTGGTGTGGCAGCTAAGGATATGTGGGAAGAGACTAAACAAAAGATAATACAAAAACCGAGAAAACTGAAACTTTGTTATATGGTTAGTAAGATACAAGTAGTCAGAATGTTTAGTCCCTTTAGTCTTATACACAGGTCAAGCATATTTCTATCAACCAGAGGAGAAGTTGTGGATGTCAGTTAATAAAGGGTTGAAGGATTTTATCTGGGTGGGGAAGATGGCAAGAGTCAAGTGGAATAAGCTGATTCTTCCAGTAGGACAGGGTGGATTGGGATTGTCCAATTTAAAGGGGTATTTGACAGCTACACAGTTAAGACATCCATTGCACAGCACAAGCAGATAACCACAATTCAATGTGGAAAGGGATTGTGTTGAAACAGGGTGGGGAGATCAAGAAACAAGGAGATATTGGGATTTTGGATGCAGGCCTTTAAGAAGAATACCAATAATCATACAGAATATTATATCCATAAAGTAGCAGAAAGTATTCTAAGAACTAAGCCAACACAGGAATGGAGAAAGTAGTTTCTGCCGATAGGGATGACTGCGATTAGAGATATAGACAACAGGCAAGCAGGGGCTGGAATTTATTAGAGAAAACTGGCAAAGGAACCAAAGTATTGGGAGCAAGTAAGTAGAGAGAGAAAGATGATAAAATGGGAAGATGCAAAAAATTTATTTGGACTACAGGTTACAGATTGACTTCCCTATCAAGGATTGATATCAGAGTATAGGCAAAGTGAAAGAAATAGTTGGGGTCCTAAATGAAAGACCAGCACAGGTAGAGTTTTGGTAGAATCTAGAACAGAAGCTGATATTAAAAAAGGAATAATTAGTAGAGCATATAAAATATTGCATGATAACTAAAAGAATCAGAGGAGGTTAGAAAAGATTGGAAAGAGAGATTGAATAAGCAATTCACAAAGAAACAATGGGAGGATATATGTAAGTCTAGGTAGCCTATCTGCCAGAAGAGGTGTGGTTTCTGGCCCAGCAATTGTAGTTCATTGGCTGTTTGGGCAGTTTTTCCATCTCTTACAACTTTCTGGTTTAAAAGCCCGCATTTGCACTTTCCTGTAACTAGTCTAGTCCAGATACACATTTGCCATATCCAGGTTTGTTTGTAAGCTTTTGAGCCCCCAAGCCTTTCTGTGTTGAGGGAAGCTCTTCTAGCTTATCAGTGGGAGTGGTAAGCACCAGGTAGCTTATCCTACCACAAGAGGATTGGTTTCTGGCCCAGAAATTGTAGTTTATTGGCTGTTTGGGCCGTTGTTTTTCCATCTCTTTCAACTTTCTGATTTAAAAGCCTGCATTTGCACTTTTCCCACCTTTCCTGCAACTAATCTAGTCCAGATACAGATTTGCTGTATCCAGGACTGTTTCTAAGCCCCCCCCAAGCCTTTGTGTGTTGAGGGAAGCCAGAAAGCTTATCAGTGGGAGTGGTATGCACCAGGTAGCCATTTTACCACAAGAGGAATGGTTTCTGGCCCAGAGATTGTAGTTTATTGGCCATTGGGGCAGTTTTTTTTTCCATCTCTTTCAACTATCTGGTTTAAAAGCCCACGTTTCTGCTTGTTTCCTGCCTTTCCTGTAACAAGTCTAGTCCAGATACAGATTTGCTGTATCCAGGACTGGTTGTAAGCTTCTGAGCAGTGCCAAAGTCTGCTGTTCAATTTTTCCCTTAGATCTGCTAGTTCTCTCCTCTCCTGCACTTTTACTAGCTTATTAGTCTAGCACTTTACCAGACTTCTTGTAGCAATTGTAGCCCTCAAAAGTGCTACCAGCATTAAATGTTCTACAAGGAAATGGCTCCAGTACTTATTATTAATTCCCACCCCTCCAGGCATGTCTAAAGGTCAGTTCCCTGTGCTTTCCCCTATCAACCTGGTGAACTTGGGCATCCTGAGGCAATGTAGCAACTGCCTCGTGCACACCGACAACCCTCTCCTCTTACCTCTCAACACACAGACTTGCGAGAGATGCACTTATATATCCAAATTGGAAGCCACGCACACTCCAGCCAAGACCAGAATAGCTGGTCAGGAGAAGGAGAACACTTGCGCCACACCACATGGAACACGTAGCCCTCCAGAACACACACCGGCACTGCCTTCACATAAAAAACAAACCATACACCCACCTTCGCGAAGGCTCCCAACAAAAATCTACCCAAACAGCAGAGACCTCCATATCAGAAATGCACTCTACCACCAACACAACACTAATCACAAGACGCACAACTCTCCTAAACAGTATGCCACTCAACCAAAGCCTCTAAGGGAAAACAGCATGCCTAACACACTAGTAATAGGTGACTCAATAGTGAGGCACACTGATGTCCCACTCACTAGATTGAATAAGGAGAAAGTAACAGTCAGGTGCCAGAATCTGCCACATAACATATGCACTCAGGTCCCTCAACAAGTACAGCTATGACTCTGTCATTGTACATGTGGGCATGAATGACCCGAGACGTACTTCCCCAGACTACATGAAGAGAGACATGGAAGATTTCTCAGATTATGTAGTCCAGGTGGGGTATGTCCCTAGCCCTGAGCAGCAGTCTACCATCACCCAGAATGATACCACAGTATAAGCTGAAAATTATTAATTTCAACAATTGGCTAAGTTTCTGGTGTCATTTTAAGGGGATCCATTATTTACCTGGAATGACATGATTGACAGACCTTGATGCTTTGCCAGCGATGGCCTGCATCTGTCACCCCTGGGCTTCCGGATACTGGCCAAGGCTCTTGCCACTCCTATAGTGCCTTTTTTAGGCAGTGTTCCAAAGGCCAAATTACCTCCATAACAGCTACAAACAAATGCAATCTGAGGGTCTTGTTGCTCAATGTTAGAAGTCTAAATCTCAAAATGCACTCACTGGAAGCACTCCTTAAAATGGAGAACATCGACATTTGTGCCATAACAGAGACCTGGTTCAAGGCAGCAAAAAGCTCCCCTGCACTACCAGGCTACAACTCATTCCACACCTTTTGGCCCCAGAACTTGGACAGAAGCTCCAAAGGCAGTGGTGTTTCCATATTCATAAAGGATGCGCACACCTCTAGACTGGTAGCCCAACATAATGCATCTGAGATGCTTCAGATGCAGCTAACATTGGGTAAGACAGCAATTCAGGTCATAGACTGCTATAGGTCCCCAGCCATGTCCCAAAACTCACACTCCATGTTCCTAAGCACTATGGATAACATTAGGGTCCAACCCAACACCCTCATACTTGGCAACTTCAACTACCCCTCCATTAACTGGGAAAGCTACTTATTTAGCAAAACACTTGCCCAACTTTTCCTGGCATTTATTAATTCCAGTGCCCTGGAACAGCTCGTTCTTAACCCCACTAGAGGTAGCAATATCCTTAACCAGGTCATTACCAACATGGGTGACCGCTGCTCTACACCAATAGTCAACCCATCCCTTCTTAGATCTGACCACAAACTAATCACCTTGGATATCCACATCCCACCCACCCCCTGCTAAGGAAACAACCATGAAATTCTTCTCCAAAGGTAACTTTGTTCTCCTAAAAACAGAGGTGGCTAACTTCACGGCACCCATCCAAATGGAGAATAGTTCCATGACTGCCGAATCATACACCAATGCACTGTACAAACACGTACACAAATGCATGGATCTCACCATCGCCAAAGGAACCAAGATGCTCTCCTCCAAAAAAGAAACCAATCTCGTGGTCCCCCTGCCATAAACAAACTCTACAACAGGAGGAAACTGATGCAGAAGAAGGTGAAGTCCCAAGACTGGAAAAACTCCTTTATCAGCCTCAACAAAAAGTTGAGATCCCTCATCAAATCCTCCAAAGCTAGCTATGAAAACAGAATTGTAGCAGATAGTAAAGATAAACACAAGGCCTTCTATAGTTATGTAAGGAATCTCCACAATAATACCTAGATTTGCTCTGAGCTACTGCACAATGGTACCTCCTATACTGAGCCAACAGATATTGCCAATATACTGACCAACAGATTCAGTGCCAAGTTTACCCCTCTCTCCCCCACCAGAGGACCAATCACAATACCAGTAGATTGACAGATACCCAGTATTACTGCTGCACAGATTAAAACAGCACTGTTGAATGCCAAGAATACAGCTTATGTGGGACCTGACAATATCCTTGACTGTGCTCTACATGAACTACAGAGTGAACTGGCACCTCACCTGTGTGCCCTATTCAATCACAGCCTCACCTCAGGCTTTGTCCCTATCGAATGACGCACTGCTACAGTCATCCCTCTCCATAAAGGAGGCTTGACTACAGACCCTGGGAACTATCACCCCATTAGCCTGATGAGTCTGATATGCAAAGCTATGAAACGCATCATCACAGACCTAATAAACAAAGATATAGGGAATCTCCAAACTCTGGATCCCACACAGTTTGGTTTTGTGAAAGGTAGATCATGCCTGCTTACCTTGTTGACGTCTTTGAGTTAGTCACCAGAGCTGTGGATGAAGGCAAGGTGGTTCATTCAGCCTACCTTGATCTGGCCAAGGCCTTTGATACCATTCCACACTCAGGAATCATAGAAAAACTCACTAAGCTAGGCATCAACCCCTATTTCACTAGGTGGGTTGCAAACTGGCTCACAGAACCCACAGTGTGAAAAGTAGCTGACTCCAAGTCAGACACAGGGTTCAGTCTGGGATCCTCTCCTGATGTTCTTCATGTTTCACTGTTACAGTCATTACATTTGGGGGTAATCTGCTGGCCGGTTGCCCTCAGTTGGCCTGAATAACAAAGTCTTGGGTCCTGCATTGGTTGCTGTCTCCTCTTCCATGACGTCAGGTCATCAGGGGTATAAAACATGCAGCTGGCGCTATTTTATTCAGTCTTTGTTGACGCACGGTGCCCGAAGCAGAAGCAGTTCGCAAGTGCCGGTTGGTCGACTCCTGAAATTTTCGCATTCGAGTTTCAGAACTGAAGTCTTCAACTAAAGCTAAGTACCCCATTGGGGAAACTTTTTCTTGCTCCTCTCCGATGTCAGTAAAAGTTAATAATTGCATTACTTGTGGGAAGCAAATACCTCATAAGGATTTTCATTTGTACTGTATTCCTTGCCTAGGCCCAGATCATAACATGCCTTGCTGTCGATTTTGTGCTAGATTTAACCAATGCACTATTAAGCGTCGGTATATTTTTGCTTCAAAATATTTTGGATCCAGATTTAATTACCTTGAAACGTCATCTGTTAGCAATCCGACTACAGGAGTTCACAAAAAACACAAAGAAAAAGAGACAGACCGTCGAGGTCCAAAACCGATGAAGCTTCTCCTAAGCCAGTCGCCGGTACTCAGTGAGGTGCTTCTGCAGCCCCTGATACTTGCTACCTTTGAGTCGCAGGCCGAAACCCATGTGGAGTCCGGAATGCCGCAAGATTCTTTGAGCAGGCACCAGCTTTTGAGGGTGTTTTCAGGCCTCAACATTTTTATATAAAACTGACGCCAGCTTCAAAAACAAGACCAAAAACATCTTCTAAGTCTAAAAAAATGATGCATGAGCCACGTGCTCAGGCCCCTATGCCTAAAAAACATGATCAAAATGGCTGAGGACTTAATTACCTTGATCAGGGGTTCCCAACCCCCCCCCCCCCTGCTAAGAGGCCTAGGCAAGAAACTGATTATGAATCTTCAGATCAGGTTTCCATTTCTTCTGATTCCTTTTCTGATCAGGAATTTTCTATACCACCCTATGAGGATTCAGATGCAGAAGAATCCATCCCATCTGCATCTCCTCCTGAGGATTATTCTTTTGGAGAAACCTTGCATACTTTAAGGGAACATTTTCATTGGGAGAGTCATGATTTCTCTGAATCAAAAAAGAGGCTTAGAGATTTCCTTCTTCCTCAGCACAGGCCTTTGGCTATACCTCCTGTATTAGACATTGTTGATGAGTTTTCGGAATCAAGCATGGCTCCTGATTCCCTACCTCCGGCTCCTAGTAAGCCAGACCGATATTACAGGGTTCCTGACTCCCACAAATTTCTATTCAAAAATCCTGCTGCTGATCCTGAAACTATCTCACAGGGTCCCAAAGGTGTAAAGGCTTCTACAGCCAAAAATCCTACCCCCTCTGATAGAGATTCCAAGGCGCTGGATAGATGGGGAAAGAAGGTTTATAGGTCTGCAACCTTGGCAATTAGGGCCTTAAACTGCCAGTTTCCTATGCTTAAATATCAACAGCATATTGTGGGCTTATTGAAACAGAAAATGATGTTGATTTCTGATTGTGTGGAAAATAAAGAATTACAGGAATTATTGCATGCAGCAGAACAGGTTGGAAAGCATATTTTGCAATGTGGTTTTGATTCCTTGGAGGCCTCTTGCAGGGCCGCAGTTACTGGATCTGAGAGTAGAAGGCATGCCTGGCTCAAGGAGCAAAATCTGCCTGATCATGTTAAAGCTAAATTGTTGGATGCCCCTTTACAGCATGATACTCTGGTAATAAGGCAGAAGAGGTTTTAAAGAAAATGGAAGACAAAGCTAAATCTGTGCAAACTGTAACCGATTTCTTACAAGTGCAGCCACACAGATTCAGTAGGCACTGGCCTACTAAAAATTGGTCCTTTCCTGTGTCCAACAGAGCCTCTCAAGGCAAATCCAGGCACTCAAAAGGCTCCAGATACCAATCACAGGGTTCTTACAGGTCAAAGCAATGGGGTTCCTCCACCTCCAAATCTGGAGGAAACAAAGCACAACCCTACAGTAAGCAGTCTCAATGACTTCCCTCTACCATCACCAAGCACTTATCTTTTGGCAGCTCCCTTGGGGGGTAAATTAATGCTTCATGCTCAAAATTGGCAGTTAATTATCCAGGACAAGTGGGTATTAAACAGTATCCCAGGGGTACAGATTTCATTTCCATACTTTGCCAATTCCAAATGGTTGGCCTGATCTGCCACAAAATCAATGGGCAGAGGCTCAGAAACAAGTTACGTCCCTCATGGATATGGGGGCTATTCAACCAGTACCAGAACAGGAAAAAGGACAAGGTTTTTATTCAAGACTGTTCCTGGTACCCAGAAAAGACCATGTCTGGCGTCCAATACTGGACTTAATGATTTTGAACACGTTCCTGGACATTCCAAAATTCTAATTCTATGAACCTATGAACCAGTAATTGCAGTTTGCAGACAAAAAAGCATACAAATTTATCCTTACCTGAACGACTGTTTCATTCAAGCAGAGAACAAGGACATTCTTCTTCAACGTCTGACATTCGTAAAAAGGCTTCTAACATGCCTAGGGTACACAATAAATGAAAAGAAATCACAACTGGTACCCACTCAAAAAATTACATTCCTGGGTCCAAGCTTGAATACAACTTCCCAGATGGCTTACCTCATGCCAGACAAACAAAGGCAACTGACTATATACTTCAAACAGATTGCATCAAAAACCCAGTTATCTGCAAGACAAATTCTGCAGGCTTTGGGGTTCATGGCATCCTGCATTCTACTAAGTCCATATGCTAGACTGCATATGAGGAAACTTCAATGGTACCTAAAAAGTTTATGGAGTCAACATTGTCACAGTCTGGAAACAATGATTCCTCTAATTCCCTGCCTACAACAGGAGTTTCTTTGGTGGGCAGAGACATGTCACCAAAACAAGGGACTGTCATTCACTCTACCCCCTGCCACCCAAACTACAGACGTGTCAGACTATGCTTAGGGGGGCCCACCTGGCGGGGAGATGCATTCAGGGCATATGGAGCCCAAAACAAATGCATCTGCATATCAACCAGAAAGAGATGCTAGCTGTTCAGAATGCCCTGACAGCCTTCAAGGACTTAATACATCCAGGGCAGCTAATGATAAAGACAGACAACACCACAGTTATGTGGTATATAAACAAGCAGGGGGGTACACATTCCTACCCCCTTTGCAGACTAGCCATGGCATTGTGGTGTACACAGCCTTGATTTACCAAGTACATCTTCAAGCTCAATTCCTGCCAGGAAAACAAAAATACTCTGGCAGATGACCTAAGCAGAAATCTTATGGACCCACACGAGTGGAAACTGGATCCACAAATCTTCAACATGGTAACAGAAATGGGGGAGCCCAGACATAGATCTATTTGCCTCTCCCCACAATTATCAACTGGACAAATTCTGCACAAGGACTTATCACAGACAAGCATGGAAAGTGGATGCCCTATCCTTCAGTTGGAAAAACCTATCAGTTTATGCCTTTTCCCCCTCTGCCTCTTCTCTCCAAGGTTTTACTAAAGGTCAGACAGGAAAAATCAAAAATGATCCTAATTGCTCTGGACTGGCCTCGCCAGCACTGTTACCCAATTCTAAGGAATATGTCTCAACTCCCTCGTTGGTACTTGCCTCAAATATATCATCTACTTTCTCAGCAGAACAATCGAATTCTGCACACTCTGCTCCAAACTCTGAACCTTGCAGCATGGCTGATCATGTAATTATTCAAACAACACCTCTCAGTAAATTTGTGATGGATGTCATTTTGGAAGCCAGAAGGCCTAGTACTAGAAAATCTTATGCTGATAAATGGAAGAGATTCTGTGCTTGGAACCAAGCACAGGGAACGGACACAGCAAAACCAAATATCCCTCAGATTTTACAATACTTGACTGAGATGCTTGACAAGGGCCTATCTTTTTCTTAAATAAAAATCCATGCCTCTGCCATCTCGGCTTATTACAACACAGAACCTCCCATCCTGTGCTAAAACAGTATCTTAGAGGGGCCAAAATTTTAAGGCCTCCCAGAAGATCACCAACTCCTGCATGGGACCTCAGTTTTGTGCTGGAAAAAGTCACCCTGCCTCCTTTTGAACCAGCAGCTACTGCGGATATAAAGTTTTTATCTTGGAAAACAGCTTTCCTTTTGGCAGTCACTTCAGCAAGAAGGGTTTCAGAACTACAGGCACTCATGGCTGTGGAGCCTTTTATTACATTTTACCCGGACAGGGTGTCCCTCAGAACCAACCCTTCCTTTATGCCTAAGGTGGTATCCAGTGTGGCTCTTAACCAAACTATTCACCTGCCAACATTTTACCCAAATCCGCAGAACAGGGGGGAGTGGATTCTGCATTCATTGGATGTACACAGACAACTAAGATTCTACTTAAACAGGACCAAATCTCTAAGAAAGTCTGAGCAACTACTGGTGGCATTTGCTTCAGGATCAGAGGGGAAGGCTATATCAAAGCAGACTTATTTCTAAGTGGATAAGCCACTGCATTCGTTTCTGCTACTTGCTTCATGGTAAACCTGTGCGCAAGGGAATCAGGTCACATTTCATCAGGGCTGCCTCTACCTCAGCAGCCTTTCTTAGAGGAGTTCCAATCAAAGACATTCTAGAAGCTGCCACTTGGAGCTCTGTTTATACCTTCACAAAGCATTATCATTTACCTCTCATCTCTAAATCCAGGGCAGGCTTTGCCACTGCAATTCCTTATAGCCACTCCTAATGCTATTTAGTTCCATCCTCCCATCCATAGCTTTGGGATTCTACCCAAATGTAATGACTGCAACAGTGAAACGCAAAGAACATAGTACAGTTGTGTACACTTAACATAAATGTAGATGTTCGAGTGTATTAACTGTTGCAGTCCGGGTTACCCACCCACCCATCCCCCTTTTCTATAATTTCTCTTTCCTTCACTATATTCTAAAGCCTTTGTGGTGCTTTTAGATGAAGGTAAAGTTTGTTGCTAAAAGTATATTTACATATATTGCTGTTTATTTATATATATATATATATATATATATATATATATATATATATATATATATATATTTTTTTTTTTTTTGATCCCCATTTGGGGGGGGGCACCTGACATCTGGGGCAAGAAAAACTGAATAAAATGGCATTGGCTGCATGTTTTATACCCCTGACGTCATGGAAGAGGAGACAGCAACCAACGCAGGACCCAAGACTTTGTTATTCAGGCTGACTGAGGGCAACCTGCCAGCAGATTACCCCCAAATGTAATGACTGCAACAGTGAATACACTCGGAACATCTATATTTATGGTACGTGTACACAATTGTACTTTTGCTATCTACTTCTCTGAAGTCCAGGCCAACACAAAGGGTCTCTGGCTGACAAAGTTCGCAGACGATTGCAAGTTGGGACTATTATTAACTTTCCAAGTGATGTTGACATCCTACAGAAAGGCCTCACTGAGACCAGCAACTGGTGTCAGAATCATGGCTTTAAGCTCAATGCCAAAAAAAGTGTTGTCATCCCCTTTGGGAAAAACCCAGTTCCCATGAATTACCACATCGATGGTAGTCCACTGAAGACAGAAGGGGTTATAAGAGATCTGGGAACACAGGTTGACAGTAACCTCTCTTTTAAACACCACATTGCCACTGTGGTCAGAAACTCCTATGTGGCACATCTCATTACTAAGGGTTTTGCATCCAGGAAGAAAGAGGTCATTGTCTCCCTCTACTCTTCCCTTATTAGGCCAATCATCGACTACAATCCCCATTTGGCATGCACCTCAGTAGACACCTGCAACAACTGGAGAGGCCACAAAAGTACCTCACACTTGTTTTAAATGGACACCCTCAAAAAACTGCAACTATTCTGTCTCATATCGCCTACTTAGAGGCAATCTCAATTGACTTACAAAGCCATGTCTGACCCAGCTCTGTTAGAAATGCTACATCAAAAGAAATCCCAGTCCCTCCGCACCACACGCTCCAGAGATGTCAACCTCATTACCACAATCAACAGGACATGCTGGAGGGACAGGTTCATAACCCAGAGACTGCCTATTGCTACAGAATAGATTTTCCCATACATGTCAAGCAGAGTACCTCACTGGCCCTCTTCAAGAGAAATCTTGATGAGTGGATGGGAAATAGAAAATTCACCCCGAGGATCACTGCAGTGGCTCTGCTCGACAGAGGCATTGGGAATTAAGGTTGGGTGGCATGATGCCAGGGTAATCCTATGGGCTAGGCTTGTAAAGGCTCCAGGGCCATTAGCCTAGTACACACATATGAACCTATTTTTGTCTGGAAATGTTTATATAAATAATTTTTTTATACCCCCTAGACTCCAGAGAATTTTTCCTTGGGTAGATAGCAAATGTTGGAGGAAGAAAGAGGGAGGAAGAAAGAGGGTAGTGTGGAACATATTTTCTGGTGTCAAGTGAGGTGTCAGACTTTTAGGATTCCCTGTGGGGTGCACTGTCAGTTATGCTGAGTGCGCAGAGTGGTGTGACGAGGGAGATGATTTTTCTGACCTATGATACAAAATCAAAATTGTCTATACATAGAGGGCCTTACTGTCTCTAATTATGGTGGCTGACAAAAAAAGCAATTACTAGAAAATCAAAATCTAACCCAGCTGTATTAGTACTGAATATAGTAACAGAGAGAAAACAACTGGAATTGAGATTTTTAGAAAAATGTAGGAGCAAACTACATAGAAGAAAATGGGAATTGTGGAAACACACACAGGGGAGGAATGAGGTTTAAAAGAAGGCAGGACTTAAATGAGCTATGTAATGTTTGACTGAAAACTACTGGGTAGATAAGTAGTTTGCAACTGGGAGTGTGTCACTATGGTTTGTGATGTAACATGCTTGCAACTAGGATTGTGTCGGTGTCAGGGGGGTGTATATAAACAGACACACACACACACACACACACACACATATATATATATATATATATATGTATGTATGTAAGTGTATGTATGTATGTGTGTGTGTGTATATATATATATATATATATATATATATATATATATATATGTGTGTGTGTGTGTATAGATATATATATATATATATATATATATATATATATATATGTGTGTGTGTATAGATATATATATATATATGTGTGTGTGTGTATATATATATATATATATATATGTGTGTGTGTGTGTGTGTATATATATATATATATATATATATGTGTGTGTCGAAAAAACGAGAAGGAAGTAACGCCAATAAAGAGAATTGCAGCTGCCCAAGAACCTCCACACTCACAATATTTCTGAAATGCAAGATAAACACCACCAAAGCGTACCGGATAGTCCTTTATTGACCTAGGTTTCGTTCATCCACGAACTTCATCAGAATACAATCAAACATTCATTCATTGCATATTTATATCATTCTACTCATTCTTAACTGATTAATAATCTCAAATTCCCTCCTTTTTTACATGACTTATTTAAAGGGGTAATGCTACTTATTATTAAAAAAACTTTCATTACATCATACTTTTGCATTTTATACCTTCTCATTGTTATATATACATATTAAAATATAAAATAAAAATGACATATATAATCTCTTAAAATTTATAATATCAAAAAACTGTTTGTATGTGTGTGTATGTGTATGTTAAAGGGTAAATATATGTAACGGTTTATATTACATCCATATGCCCTCATTTTTGTATCCCAACTCCCCATTCACGTACAGTTTAGTTTAACCAATTCAAAAGTTATAAAGTAAACTTACATAATTAAATCCAATACACTATATGTACTATGATGTGCATATTATAAGTTGTTTGTTCTATCAATTTATATGAGTGTCACATATCCAATGCTTATTAACTTTGCAATATTTGTAATTTATGCATACTTAACATCTTTTGTGTATATATATATGCATATTCATAAATCATAAATCATTAATGCCACCCTGATCACTAATGTCCATTATTTCTGTACCAGCAACAATGGATACCCATAATGCATTAATGTCGACAAACCTCTTATTCATCCATAAGACATATCATAAATGCAAACATTACAGTATGTTCATAACTTTATACTCCATTTATATTGTTA
>NC_056732.1:1363305967-1363368166 GCF_019279795.1 Protopterus annectens | reverse complement strand
GAAAAGAGAAACGGTGTAGAAATGAAGAAATAAAATGTTAGCAAAAAAAATATTTTTGTGGAAAATAAAAATGTTATTTTATTTTATTTTTATTTTACATTTGTTTATGGGGAAGGTCTGACTGGACAGAGAGAAAATCTCCAGAACAATTGCTAACATACTATACATAAGATATTTACACATTCAGTTATAAAAATATAGCAAACAATAACATATGATTTCATAAGATATTTACATAAGCATTGTGCTTTAGACATACAATTAAAAGTATAGCAGGTAGTAGCATTTGATTGTTGTTCACACAGTATATTTAGTACAGATAATCTTGAAGATTTACTGAAGATAAGACAAGAAAGGAAAAACTAAAAAAGGAGGAGAATATAGACAAGTTCATATGAGGTGCAGTGACATTTTAAGGGAAAGCTTTTCAACTTCATCTAGGGGAGAGTTAGTGGGTGTAGATGGGGCAGTGGGGAGTAGGTGGCAGTGAGATGGTAAGTAACGTGTAATAATACATAGTGCATCTGTGGGAGCTTAAAGAGGAGGTTGGATAGTGGGTAGGGGAAAGGAGTTAGAATATGTCAGCCAGGTGCTAGGCAGTTACAAGTAACGTGTGATAATATATAGTGCATCTGTGGGAGTTTTAAAGAGGAGGCTGGATAGTGGGTAGGGGAAAGGAGTTAGAATATGTCAGCATGGTGCTAGGCAGTTACAAGTAACGTGTGATAATATATGGTGCATCTGTGGGAGTTTTAAAGAGGTTGGATAATGGGTAGGGGAAAGGAGTTAGAATATGTCAGCCAGGTGCTAGGCAGTTACAAGTAACGTGTGATAATATATAGTGCATCTGTGAGAGTTTTAAAAAGGTTGGATAGTGGGTAGGGGAAAGGAGTTAGAATATGTCAGCCAGGTACTAGGTAGTTACAAGTAACGTGTGGTAATATATAGTGCATCTGTGGGAGTTTTAAAGAGGAGGTTGGATAGTGGGTAGGGGAAAGGAGTTAGAATATGTCAGCCAGGTGTGAGGCAGTTACAAGTAACGTGTGGTAATATATAGTGCATCTGTGGGAGTTTTAAAGAGGAGGTTGGATAGTGGGTAGGGGAAAGGAGTTAGAATATGTCAGCCGGGTGCTAGGCGGTTACAAGTAACGTGTGGTAATATATAGTGCATCTGTGGGAGTTTTAAAGAGGAGGCTGGATAGTGGGTAGGGGAAAGGAGTTAGAATATGTCAGCCAGGTGCTAGGCAGTTACAGTAACATGTGATAATATATGGTGCATCTGTGGGAGTTTTAAAGAGGAGGTTGGATAGTGGGTAGGGGAAAGGAGTTGGAATATGTCAGCCAGGTGCTAGGCAGTTACAAGTAACGTGTGGTAATATATAGTGCATCTGTAGGAGTTTTAAAGAGGAGGTTGGATAGTGGGTAGGGGAAAGGAGTTAGAATATGTCAGCCAGGTGCTAGGCAGTTACAAGTAACGTGTGATAATGTATAGTGCATCTGTGGGAGTTTTAAAGAGGTGGTTGGATAGTGGGTAGGGGAAAGGAGTTAGAATATGTCAGCCAGGTGCTAGGCAGTTACAAGTAACGTGTGATAATGTATAGTGCATCTGTGGGAGTTTTAAAGAGATTGGACAGTGGGTAGGGGAAAGGAGTTAGAATATGTCAGCCAGGTGCTAGGCAGTTACAAGTAACGTGTGGTAATATATAGTGCATCTGTAGGAGTTTTAAAGAGGTTCGATAGTGGGTAGGGGAAAGGAGTTAGAATATGTCAGCCAGGTGCTAGGCAGTTACAAGTAACATGTGATAATAAATAGTGCATCTGTGGGAGTTTTAAAGAGGAGGTTGGATAGTGGGTAGGGGAAAGGAGTTAGAATATGTCAGCCAGGTGCTAGGCAGTTACAAGTAACGTGTGGTAATATATAGTGCATCTGTAGGAGTTTTAAAGAGGTTCGATAGTGGGTAGGGGAAAGGAGTTAGAATATGTCAGCCAGGTGCTAGGCAGTTACAAGTAGCATGTGATAATATATAGTGCATCTGTGGGAGTTTGAAAGAGGAGGTTGGATACTGGGTAGGGGAAAAGAGTTAGAATACGTCAGCCAGGTGCTAGGCAGTTACAAGTAGCATGTGATAATATATAGTGCATCTGTGGGAGTTTTAAAGAGGAGGTTGGATAGTGGGTAAGGGAAAGGAGTTAGAATATGTCAGCCAGGTGCTAGGCAGTTACAAGTAACGTGTGATAATATATAGTGCATCTGTGAGAGTTTTAAAGAGGAGGTTGGATATTGGGTAGGGGAAAGGAGTTTGAATATGTCAGCCAGGTGCTAGGCAGCTGCATGTCCAGGAGTTGTTTAGGTGGGAAATAAGCTGTTTTTTGAAGATGGTTTTATTAGGTTGCACCCTGGTTTGTAGTGCTAGGGAGTTCCAAGTCTTGACAATGTTGTTAGAATGCAGGGAGTTACCAGAGGTGTAATGGCTTTTGGAGATTGCGATTAGTGCCTTGTGGATCTAAGTTCTCAGTTATTGGAGTAGAGGGTGATCAGGTCTTGTAAGGCTGGAGTTTTGTTAGGTTGGTACAGTATTTGATGAGCTAGAAGAAGTTGGTTTAGAGCTAAGGTGTTAGGGAGTTCCAGCCAGGAAAGCTGTTTAATGGCTGGACAGTGGTGGGTGCGGTAGGAGGAGTTTGTGGCGAATTTTGCTATTTTGTTGCAGCATACTGATAGCTTGTTTAAATCATTTTTGTTTAGATTAATTAGGACAGGAGAAGCATACAGTAAGGTATAGAGAAGATGGGTACGAGCTAGGGTAACTTTACTGTTGCTGGTTAGGAAGTTTTTACATCTGTAAAGCGTACCTAGTTTTTTGCTGATTTTGGTTATTGTATGAGCTCTGTGTTTGTCAAATTTCATATTATTGTCAATAATGAACCCTAGTAGTTTGGTTTGTATGACGGGGAGATAGGGGTATTATCTAATGCAGAAATAGGTGCTGCTGCTTTGGAAGGATGAAAGAGTATAAGTTGGGTCTTTTTTAGGATTTAATATTACCTGGAAGTTTGTTAGCCAGGTTTCGATGGAAAATGGAAAACTGAAGATATACTATAGAAAAATATATAAAAGTATGGTATAAGAATGTAACAATAAAACATTACTATGTAAAACTATGAGAAAATCTAACATATGGAAAATTAAAGCTATAAAATAAGAAGCAAATGGTGTAATCAGAAAGTAGAATGTCAAGATTTTTTGTGAAGACTGGTAATAGATAAATTGCCAGTAAAATGAAATATGCCATATAAGAAGAAAAGTGATAGAATATAGGCCGGATTCACGAAACCACCGTGTAAGACTTAATATGTCTTACTCGGAGGCTGCAGTTGAACGGTATGACATCAGCATGCCATGCATATTTATGAGGGCATGCTGAATCATACCCTAGTCTAACACGGTCTGTGTAGGAAAGTAGGGGGCGTGTCCGATTGCCGAGTACAGCAAAGGGACACACCCCCAGAAGAGTCAGAGTCCTGAAAGTAAACACCCACGAGCGAGTCCGCTGAAATGTCAAGGAACACAACACCACACATCCCCACAGACTAAACCCTACTGAAAATGTGTAAAATGTAAAAATAGCAGTTTCCTTTTTTTTTTATAATTTCCAAAATGTTTGCCCGCATTTGCGCTCGTTTGCACGGGTATGCCCTTCGCTCAGCCACAGTTAGCAGACATTGAAAAGTATATAAGATCTACATATGCAAATTAATCCAAGTAGCAATAGCGTAGCGGTAGAGACGTCGGCCAAAGAGGAGGAAGTCACGGTTCGAGCACCCACCATATCATTCTCCATTTTTATTTAAATAAGTATGAAACAATCCCCTGACATATATAACTATAATTTAAGTAAAATGTAATGAAATGGCCCATGTATTTGTGAACAAAACCGATGTAATATATAAAAAAGGATCATAATTGCCCATAGCTTAGCAACGCTTTAACAAGCTAAATATGAGTGCCTGTAGCTGAGCAGCACTTTAATAAGCTTAATATGAGTGCCCGTAGCTGAGCAGTGCTTTAACAAGCTTAATATGAGTGCAAGTAGCTGAGCAGCACTTTAACAAGCTTAATATGAGTGCCCGTAGCTGGGCAGTGCTTTACCCAGCTTAATATGAGTGCTTATAGCTAAATAACGCGTTATCCAGCGTAAGCCGTTTGCGCGGAGCTGTGCAGTGCGCCAACCAGCTTACCGTCGGGCAACGTTGGGCAAGCTGTAGCAAAGTCACCTTTACACAAACACACCTCCTAGCCTGTCTAGACAGTAGTAAAATAAAAAAGCAATGACAAGGATCGAACCCGGGATACTGTGTACCATAGTCAAAGTACTGAACCACTAAGCCATGACAGTCATACTTAGAAATACAGTATTACCATACATATAGGAATGAATGAAAATATAACCATGACAAAGCAGGTTTGCTGTAAGCAGAGAAATATCCAAAATGGCCAATCACAGATAAGTGCGAGAAAACCAGCATATATAAGCCCCATAGGCGGGAATACACACCATAACTGATTGTGGTACCCATTTGCAGTCAGGATGGCAGGTGCAGGAGAGGGAAATCGCTTTAGAGCACAAAGGTGGGGTGTTGAGGAGTCAAAATATATGGCTTGGCTCCTAGTCCACCATCATGAAGGCCAACTCATGCAGGGCCAGGTTCAATGGGGAGCATACAAGGCAGAGGCGTGGAACCGGTTGGCACATGATGTCACCAGTGCCACAGGCATTCTGAGGACTGCTGAACAGGTCCGTCACCACCAAGCGGACCTGAAGCGACGAAAGGAGGACCAACTGAACCGATGGATCCAGGAGGCCCGACAAATGCCCAATGCCCAACTACTGAGTAAGTATCCATGTAATTAAATATGTAAGAAATGCTATCCTAGCCTATAGTATGGATAGGAATGTTCCAATATTCCTTCATTTATATTACAGCTGCAGGTGTTTGTTCCGCGAATCGGCAAGCCTATGCTGATAGGCTGGCAAGGTTGCGCCACCAGGCAGGTTAGTAATTATTCTGCTGGTATTGTTATAGAATAGAAGTGAGACAGCCTGTTAAAGAATTCAGTGTTGTAACCCAGTAATAAAGGTCAAATAAGCCTAGAAGAAAGATTCTGCTAGTATTGTAAGATTAGATAAGTGATGCAGCCTGGAAAAGAGTACTGCAATCCAGTAATAAAGATTAAACAAGTCTCAAATAGAGTTTCCACCTGTATTGTAATATCAGATAACTGCTTCAGCCTGAAAATGAGTGTTGTAATCAATCAACAAAGGATAGACAAGTGTTGAATACATCCTTGTAAATTCTGCCATATGAAATAAGTAAGTCAGCTGGAAAGGATTGTTGCAACCCAGTAATAAATGTTAATAAAGCCTAGAATTAAGTACCATCCTGAAATGTAAATATAAAATAAGTGAGAGAGTGTGAGAAAGACAGTTTGAAGCTACAAAGAAAGCTGTAATAAGTCTGGAATAAAGGTATACTGCATTCACTACACAATGAAATGAATGAGACAGCCACAACCAAAGAGTGAAATGTCTTTAATAAAGTACAGAACCTGAACTGTGTCCGTCCCATAATTTGGATATGTTGCTGTACCCTTGCATTATGGAGATAGTATGGTTGTATGAAATGCTGAACATCCACAGTTGTCTAGACCCATATAAATCAAATGTAGCAGGATGCTTTACCTGAACACAGCCAGATATGAACAGTCCAGTATGTTTTCCCCTAAGAGGGGAAAACATACTGGACCTGATCATCACCAACATGGGGACTCTATGCTCCAGACCAGAAGTGTATCCCTCACTGGTAAGATCAGACCATAAACTAATCTCACTGGATATTCACATCCCGACCCCACCCCCTGCCCAGAAAACCACAGTGAAAAACTTCTCTAAAGCAAATTTCACACTCCTCAAAACCGAGGTGGAATCCTTCAGCCCCAGGGCCTGTGGAAAATCTGCCCAGACTGCAGAATCCTTTATAAACGCATTCTATGAACACCTTCAGGAATGCATGGATCATGCAATCCCAAATAAAACCAAGACCCAATCCTCCAAAGGCAGACGTCCTGTCTGGTGGACCCCAGCCATAAACAAACTATACAATAGAAGGAAGAAGCTACTACATGATAGAGCAAAATCCCAAAAAGGGAAGGCATCTCTGATCAGTATTAGCAAAAAACTATGGGCACTCATAAAATTGTCTAAGGCCAGCTTTGAGAGAAAAATTGCACAGGACACTAAGAATAATCACAAGGCTTTCTTTAGTTATGTTAGGAACCTGGGTGGAAATTCCCAGATATGCTCAGAATTAGTCCAAAATGACAAAAAATACACCGAACCCACAGACATTGCCAACATCCTAGCTGACAGGTTCAGCGCAAACTCCCCCTCCCCACCAAAGGGCAAATATCTATCCCAGCAGAGTGCTGCCCCTGACATCTCAGATGCTCAGGTAAGAGCCGCCCTCTCCAAAGCAAAAAACACAGCATCAATGGGACCAGACGGTGTCCCGGGCTGTGTCCTTCATGAACTCCAAGAAGAGCTAAACCCAAACATAAAACTACTGTTCAATCTCAGCCTTACTACAGGATATGTACCCAAAGAGTGGCGTACAGCAACAGTGGTCCCTCTCCACAAAGGTGGTGCCTCAACGGATCCTGGAAACTACCGCCCCATAAGCCTGACTAGCTTGGTCTGCAAAGCTATGGAAAGGATCATCATGGACCTCATAAATAAAGATATTGGGGACCTACAGACACTGGATCCTACCCAGTTCGGCTTTGTTAAGGGCAGATCCTGCCTCTTAAACCTGGTCGATTTCTTTGAAACAGTCACCAAGGCCATTGACGATGGGAAGGTGGTCCACACAGCCTACCTGGACCTCGCTAAAGCCTTCGATACAATACCCCACTCGGGCATTATAGATAAGCTCACCAGATTATATATAAACCCCTATGTCACTAGATGGGTTGCAAACTGGCTCAAGGACAGAACCCACATGGTTAGAATTGCTGGAGCCATGTCAGACTCCAAACCAGTTACAAGTGGTGTCCCACAAGGCTCAGTCCTGGGACCTCTCTTGTTTGGTATATATTTCTCGGAGGTATGGGCCAACATGGAAGGACTGTGGCTGACCAAGTTCGCAGATGACTGCAAACTGGGCGCCATAATCGACTCTCCAGCCAACACAAGCATCCTCCAAAAGGGCCTCATAGAAACAGACAACTGGTGCCAGAGCCATGGCCTCAAGCTAAACGCCAAAAAGTGTATAGTCATCCCCTTTGGCAAAAACAAAGTGCCCACAAATTACCACATAGGTGGTAATCCATTAAGTATAGAAGAAGTAATTAGGGACCTGAGGACCCAAGTTGATAGCAATCTCTCATTTGACAACCACGTGGCCAAAGTGGTTAGAAAAACATTTTATATAGCCCACCTAATCATGAAGGGATTTACATCTAGATCAGGGGAGATCATCGTGCCTCTTTACTCATCCCTCATCAGGCCCATAATTGAGTACAATGCCCCTTTTGGGATGTACCTTACCAGACACCTGCAGCAACTGGAAAGACCCCAAAAGTACCTCACCAAGAGGATCAAAGGGCTCAAACAGATGCCATATGCTGCCCAGTTAAAGAAACTCCAGCTCTACTCAGTGGCATACCGCCTGCTCAGAGGTGATCTGTGCCTGATGTATAAAGCCATGTCCAATCCGGAATTAATGGACATGCTGCACTTCAGAAAATCCAAATCCCATCGAGCTACGTGCTCGAGAGACTTGAACCTCAGCACTGAAATAAATAGGACATGCAGGAGGGACAAATTCATAACCCAGAGGCTCCCTTCACTCTGGAATAAAATCACAGTCCAGGTTAGGCAGAGTCCCTCACTGACTCTCTTCAAGAGGAATCTTGATGAGTGGATGGGAGATTGTAGGTTTACCCCGAGTATCACTTCTGTGTCACTGTTAGACAGAGGCACAGTATACTAACCTCAAAAAAGGGCATAGCAAAATTAATTTAAAATGGGTGGTGAAAGCCAAACACACTCTGGCTAGGCTTATAAATGCCCTAGGGCAGATAGCCTAGTATGAACCTATGAACCTATGAACCTATATGAATACAAATGGAATGTATATTAATGTAGCAGTGACATCCCCATCACCAACATTCCTAAGGTTACATACAGGAAACTGTACTAATACATGTAGGGGATATATATCTGCATCTACTAGGAATGTACAGTATATGTATAGGTAGTTTAAGTTGTTAATGTAATATTTCTCCACCCTACCCTATTCTCATAAAGGATGCCATTCCACACCAAACTGGGTATGTGTATTCACAATTAATTCCCATGGACATTTGTCCTGTTGGTTTATACATATCTGCATGTACGTTGATGCATGTGCCCTGTTCACATATCTAAACCTGATGGCCTGTTGCCACCAATGAACCCTGCATGCTGTTGGAATGTCCACTGTTGTTCTAAATATGCATGTGTTACGCTTGCTGCTCAATGTTCGGAATTCATGTGTGTTTGGTTAATGGGAATACTGATGCATGCTCTTACAACTAATTTTGAATGGTGTTGTTTGTTACTAACCCAAAATGCCTTATAATACTGCTAAACATAGGACAACAGGGAAGGTGGGTTCCAGCGGACCCACCTCTCCCACCTCATCTGGCGAGTGCACCTGGCACCAGTGCCCAGGCCGGAACCTACTCTTCCGGTGGCCCTGTGCCACCTTCGGGTGGAAGCGCTGCAGGGGATGGGGCTCGTCCCCCCTCTGCAAGTGTGGCCAGAGGACAGCCTCCACTCACCCTCCATAGGGTCCAGTCTGTGGTGTGTAGTGAGATCAGGCATTCCGTGACTGATCCCCTATGCCAGCTTGAGGCGAGAGTGGCACAACTCACAAGTGTGCCTGCCCATTCTATCCAGCCCCCAGCACAGCCCCGGCCTGGGCTGTGAAGGCGCAGTGGTAACTGCCCATGGGTGGGGATCTCAGTTCCACTGTTGCCATCTGTGGGCTCATGGGCTTGTGATATCCAAACATCCATCCCCGTCAATTGTGTTTACCCCCCACATGTGTCATACTCAGGCCCCTGTATGCATCTTGTTTGTCTTGTCTGTTAACCTCCCCAACCTACCTCCCCAAATATACCTACTTCCTGTACCTCACATTCCACTCTCACCTGAAAAAAAAAATAAAAAAAGGGCACTCTGTTCCCACAAAAAAATTACGCCCCATACATAGCTGCCCATTTCACATACATGTCTGCTGGACATGTAAACTGATAATTACAATTGGCTGTACAACATATTGAGTTGTCCTCACCCCTCTCTCAGGGGTGGAAGGTGTAAAATCTCACTCTAAATTTCTAACCTATGCACAGCTGTTGCTGGTAAAGAATTGGGCAGCTATGGGCCTTCCCTACATCCTTCCTGCACATCCCGAGCTTGTTTTCCTACTGTCCTACCCTCTTTGTGCCCCCTTTTTCACCACTGTCCTATTTCCCCATTTTCTTTTCTTTAAAAGAAATTAGCACGTGTGTTAGCGGGAGTAAGCACTTTTAAGCAGTAGTCAGCGGGTGTGCGCTTGTGTGCGCTTAGCTAAGCATAGATAAGCGTAGCTAAGTATCGCGCAAACTCGCGCAAACCCACTTACAACCGCTTAAAAGTGCTTTAGTCACTCTGTATGACAAGGCCTGTAGTCTGCTCATCAGCAAAATAAAATACCCCTGTCAGTCTCGAACCCCGGACCTTGGAAACACTAGACTGCTTGAATTACCACTAAGCCACAGCAGATATACAAGAACTTGGTGCTGAAAGAAATATATCATGAAATACAATGAGTGAATGTAAAGGGAAAATAGGAAGGCCATTACACAAAACTTGTTCTGTGTATCCTTACTGGCAATTCTTGTGGAATTGCATTACATGAGTGTGATAAGAGAAACAGCCATGCTAGTAGGTAATAATGTTACAGTAGCACCTTACAAACTGCACACAGTATCAGAGCAGGATAAACACCGGCATATTTGAATTGGTAAGAGGCCAGACCTCCCAACTGTGACTGATTTACAGGGATGTCCCTGATTTGCAAACAAATGTTACCTGTGCCCCACTGACTCCCTGTGAAATGTACTAACAGTAGGCAGAAAGGTGGGGAATCCCACGTAATGGTAACTGTCAATAAGTTGC
Organism: Protopterus annectens; assembly: GCF_019279795.1. Lineage (NCBI taxonomy): Eukaryota > Metazoa > Chordata > Ceratodontiformes > Protopteridae > Protopterus > Protopterus annectens. The sequence continues at coordinate 1,363,357,907 of NC_056732.1, read as the reverse complement.
AGTAGACACTACTTGCATGTCAGAAATGGTGTAGTAATACATATGCTCAAAATACCCCACAGTCACAACTGCAGAATATCTGAAATATATCACGGGTGTATCCCACTGATATGTACCTTTCCCTGAGGCTGGTCAAATATATACCTGAAAGTATCTCAGGCCTGGAAGTGTGAGAAACACACAGGCATATCAGCCTGTCTGCTGTTACACACTCTGCGAATAGCTGTAGAATTACTTCAACAAGCATGCCCTTATGTAGGAGTACAACACAGAAATATCAAAGGATGTAGCCATCTAACATACTAATGACAGTATAGCAGTTCACAAGCACTGCATGTGCCTGATAATCATAATTGTTAGTACAATATACTTAGTTGTCCTCACCCCTCTCTCAGGGGTGGAAGGTTTCAAATGTCACACCAAATGTCAAACATATGTACAGATATTGCAGTTAAAAAAATGTGCAGCTATGGACCTTCCCTACACCCAGCCTGCACATCCCTAGCTGGTGTCCCCACTGACTTCCTGCTTCCCACTTACAACTGTTTAAAGGTGCCTTATTCACTCTGTATGACAAGGCCCTAGTACTGCTCAGCAGCAAAATAAAATACCTTTGTAAGTGTCAAACCCCAGACCTTGGGCTCACCAGACTGCATGAAGTACCACCAAGCCACAGCAGACATATAAGAACTTAGTGCTGAAAGAAATATATCATGCATTACAAGGAGTGAATGTAAATGGAAAATAGGAAAGCCATAGCAACACATTCCAGTAAAGACAAATGTCATGCATTCAAGTAGTGAATGTAAATGGAAAACAGAAAAGCCATAGCAACACATTGCAAGAACTACTGTTGTATGCCAGTTAATCCACAAATCCCACAGGAAAATACATACTCCCATGTAAACAGTGTTAGCATTAGCAGGTGTGAGTTAACATACACACTGAGAGGAGTGAACTGGAAGAAGCAACATCCAGGTTTCAGTACAACATGCATTTCAGTAGCTACAACACAGCCTCAGATATGAGAGATATACCAACCTTCTGAGTGACATAACAGTGTCCACAGCAAACCAGCATGGTCCCCACCTTGCAAAACTGAAAGGTCTACGCCTACCTAACATATCATTTTATAGCAGTGTCCTGAAATCACAGTGAGAACTGCAATTACCACACAGCAGCAACTGGAGGGAGAGAGAGAGAGAGAGAGAGAGAGACAGAGAGAGACAGAGACAGAGACCAAAAAAAAAAAAAAAAGCAAGCAAGCCAGCAAGCCAAAAGAAAAAAGCTGTCAGAGACACCAATCCACAAAATACAGAAATACAACACATCAACAGGTACAACTGACAGAGGTGAGAAATACAAAGGTAATGTATGTAACAGATATGTATTTGCTGGCATCTGAATGATGTGTCTGAAAGGTAATCTACATTCTGTGAACCCTCCATATGTGTTAACAGTCTGTATCTATATGTATATGCAGATGTGCATAGGGCAAGGGACATACTGCAACTGTTAGTGAAGGCTGGACATACATATGTAGTTGAAGGTTGCTATGTGCACATATCAATGTAGGTTGAAAACAGCATGCAGTGCAGGTATATGTCATGTGTTGGTGAATGTCTGTGGGACTGAGCCAGTGAGGACTGCTACAGCTATACGGCCTGAGGACAGCATAATGCATTCTGCACAACACTGTGCACTATCATTACAGAATGGTATGTCTCACAACTGTTTCAGAAGTGATATTCCCACCATGAAAGGTGGGCAGTCTATGTGCCTAGATGTGCATGTATATGTACAGCAATGGATGTTTAGAAGTGTGTGTGTGTGTGTGTATATATATATATATATATATATATATATATATATATATATATATATATATACATATATATAGATATATATATATATATATATATATATATATATATATATATATATATATATATATATATATATCTATACATATCTATCTATCTATATATATATATATATATATATATATATATATATATTTACATATCTATATATATATATATATATATATATATATATATATATATATATATATCTAGAGAGAGAGGTATGTTTAGATAGATAGAGATATATAGATAGATATGTATATACATATAGATATAATAGATACATACATATATAGATATATATGTAGATACATACATATATACAGATAGATATGAATGTCTATAGATATGTATATATATATATATATATATATATATATATATATATATATATATGATTATATATAGCGGTGTGTGTGTGTATATATATATATATATATATATATATATATATATATATATATACACATATATGTAGATATGTATATATATTTACATATATATATGGATATGTATATATTGATATATATATATTTATATGTATATGTATATATATATTTATATGTATATGTATATATATATAGAGAGAGAGAGAGTGAGAGAGGGGGACATGGGGGCAGATGTATTGCAACAGGTGCCTGGTGACCAAGGCATGGACTGAACACCAGTGTTGATACTTCAGTACCATACCCCATTCCAAAACACGTTACCCACTAACTACCACATAGGTGGTTGCCTGTCTACCACTGGAGGTGTCAGAAGGGAATATGAGACACAGGTGTACAATAGCCTCCCCTTTGATATCCACAGTGGCACACTAGTCTTGTAATCCCTGTACATGGTACGTGTCATCACAAAAGGTGTGTCAGCTAGGGAAATGTAAGTCAGTGTACCCCTCTACACCTCACAATGTCCTACGCAGTATGTACCTCCCATGAGAACTACAGCAAGTGGAAAGGCCACAGACATACCTAACAAAGAGTGATAATGCCTTCAAACACATTCCCTATGCAGACTGACTCACAAAACCACAGCTAGAGTACCTTGCATACTTCCTACACAGGGGTTACCACTGCTGGACATACAGAGTTATGTCACACCCATACCAGTCGGCCAACCACCATGGCAACATCTCACAATCCGTCCAGCCTACATGACCTAGGGCCCTAATCCTTGTCACTGCACTAAACAGCACATGCTGGAGGTACAGGTTCCTATACACAAATATGCCATACCCTGGACTAAACCACCCAGCATTAACAAACGAGGCTCCTTATTAGTAGATGTCATACATACCCCTGATGAATGTTATGGAGATAGGTAATATGCCCTGTAAGTCACCTCTGTGTAACCGTTTCACAGGAGCAAGTAAAATCACATTACATGTGTCCCAAAGGGCAGGGTAGTCTATGGCTAGGCTGCCCTAGGCCCAGGGCCAATAGCATAGTACCTACCTATGACACAATGCACACACACATGTACTCAGTGCAATACCAGCTATGTGAAGTAGAATGAGTGTGACATTGACTGTGTGCAAGGTCTGTAAAGGTGTGATAGCTTAGCGTGAGTTTGTGTCTGTCATGGTAGTTTGTGTCCTAGGTGTGAGGCCAGAGAAAGATGTGTCAGTTATCAGGATGCAAACATAGTAGATTGGCATATGTTGCGCTGTAGTTCCCTGTGTACGACTGCGGTGTCCCATTGTAGGCAGAAGCAATACATGTATGCTCAGTAAGTGGTACTGCTGTTGAATCCAGCTCACATATGAACTGTTGTACTACCTGAAGTTGTAGGCCTAAACACTACAGTATGGTGTATGTTCACATTCCCTGGTAACACTGTCTGGTGTGTTTCCTGTAGTCTGCACAGATTACATACCTCATGCATAGGTATCTGTAAGTAGGGGCACACAGTACTATAAGGTACACAGTTAATGCTCATCTGTGTCGTCATAAATTTGTGTGTTGTATGCATGTGTAATGTGTGTGTAATGATGCATGTGCCATGGCCGCAATCACATGTGTGTTACAGGGTATGTGTGTGTACCTGGCAGCATGTATACTCTGTGACAGCAGTATGTTGGCTATATTAACAACTGTGCACTTATGTCAGGTAGGGGTATGGCATCAAAGACTAGGGTGGATTACCATTGAAACTGTAAATGTACATTGCATTCATTGCATGGGATGACAATATTATTCATCCATTAGCTTGATACATACCCCCAGTGCGAGGTTGTGCATTGTATCCCAAACAGTGTGCCGAGTGCTGGTGTATACTAGTTTGTTGTATGGAGTGTGGCAGGCACTGTCAGACAGCTGTGGGCTGAGCACTGATATGTGGTATTGAACATGTGTATCCCCTGATAGACAGACAGATGCTATATATGGCAGTTAAGTGATATCAGTACATTAGAATATTAAGTGTGCCACATGACTTGCTCACATATTTTTCTTTTCCTTCCAGGGTGATGGTGCATCAGCGTAACCCACCTTATACAGCAGCAGAGGATCAGGAGAGCCACCAGAGCCTGGTGCAGAATTTCTCTGTGCTGTTTTCCAGGACCAGCCAGAACCAGCATGAGAGGGCTGCACTGTGGCAAGATCTTGTCCGTCAGGTAAATGACATAGGCATGCATAACTGGACATATGAGCAGGTACGCCATCACTGCAGTGATTTAATTAGTCATGTCCGGCAGCATGAGTCTGATATCCACAGACAACAGCTTACCACAGGTGGTGGGGTACCTATCCACCCCCCCTCACCAGTGTGGAGGAGCACCTCCTAAGTGTTGTGGCTCCAGGCCAACAACAACATCCACAAACATGTGTCATTATGGAGGCCGGAGCCACCCAGCATGTTGAAATGGAGTGTGCCGGTAACATGCCATATCTGTAGTTGACTGTTCTTTGTACTGGTAGTTTATGCATGTGTGAGATGTGTACTGTGTGTGTAGCTATTAATCTGCCGATTCTTCTGCAAGATTGATATTCTGAGTATAATTTGTATACCTGTGAAAGCCAACTGTTGTACTACTGTACTTTATCATACTCACAGTATCAATGGCACAGTTGTGGCCACTGGCAATCACTCTCATATTTTTGCAGGTCCCTCTGGAGTGACAGCAAGTCAGCCAATCCATGCTGGTGAGTGTGTAATAACAATACTATTGCTAATGACATGTGCATGTCATATGGAGGTGTAGTGTGTGCACATGTAACACACCTACGCATAATGCATGCTGTGCATGTTTGCTGTGAGACTATGCATATCCCATTATTCTCAGTAGCTGCCTCACTCACATGCAATACACAGAGCATGCCACACATGTGTGGCAACACAGTACTGGACATTGGATAGGCATACCTGATACACATGTACACAACACACACATGTTTGGCATAGACACTACACCTTAGCCTGCTACACATGTCTAATTATGGCACCTGCTGTATGCCCACCCTTCAGTATTCCACTTATCATCTACACAGCACACATCATATACCTGAGGTGTAGAGGCCTATCATGTCTTTGTGCAACAGTCTTGAACAAATAATACATTCATGTTAGGCAATGCTCACTATTGGTCACCTTACACACCCATGTAACAAGTGGCTGTGTAATTGTGGATGTAGTCATGTTACTGCACTTCAGGTACAGCATGCTAGCTGCCTGTCTGGCACACATTATTATTGTTGACTGACCACAAGAAGCATGTTGATCATGGCTCACGTTACTACACCACATCCAGTTCCACTGACCACAAAAGTACACATAGCAGTTATTGCGTAGCACCATCATGTGTTGTGTGTGTGTGTGCAAATATATGCACCCACAGCTTGTAACACTTGCACAACATTGTTCTGTTCTTGTACACATTGTGTCCCAGGGTGGAGACAATCACTGAACAACTACACACAAGCATCAAGTACACATATACTGTTATTAACAAGGGCTGTCTACACTTGCACTGCATGTTCCTGTGCAACACATAATCTGCATGCTGACACGTGTGCAGTGATGTTTTTCCTTGTGATACTGTCACCCACCCTCAAACAGTATTGTGTATGTGTTGGATTGCAGGTGTGTCTGTGTTTGTATCTGCTGTACCGAGGAGTGTGCCTGTGTGCTTGTGTGCCTGTGTGCCTGTGTGCTAACATCGTGTACACATTTGTAAACTGTGTTTCCCATCTTCCTCTCACAGGTTCTGATGTTGCTCTGGTGGAGTGCAGCAGGGAACCTGAAGCCACTGCTGGGGATAGTAATAATGATGATACATGTGTAATGGCACAGGGAGGTGTGACAGGGTCTGTCATTGGTCAGCCAATCAACACTACACAACAGTCAACCCCATCAATGTGCACAGTCATCCTGTCGATACATCCATTATCACCAATGTCCTTAGCTGAGGGACAGCATACAGTGGGCATTGACCAGGGTAGTGTGATATCATTGGCACATGCATCCCCTCACAGCAGCCATGGCCAGATTCCTGACATGGTACCACACAGGCAGATGTCCAGGGGTTCTCGTGGGAGCATCCATGGTCATACTGCCCCTGTCAGACATGCCCACAGAGGTCTTTCAACCTCAGCTATGTTCCGGGCTGTAATGCAGGCACAGGCACGTATGGAACGGTACACCAGACAGGGTCTGAGACAGCTTAGAGCACATCGCACCGCTATGAATGACACTATGCGTGACCTAGCGGCTGCCATCCGTAATATCAGTGAGGTCATTGATAGACGTTGGGGGGACACATTAGATCTCTTCCACAACTACATGTCCAGGAGCCAGGACAGTGCAGGACGGTTGAGGCGTCGACATGGATGTATGCCAGCAACATCATCAGCTGGCAGTCATCATGGACGACAACAAACCCGCAGCCGCTCCCATAGTGCCAGTACCAGCCCCAGCAATGCTGGGTCTGTGCTGTCATTAGACTGTCCTAAAAGACCACATGCACGTGGCTCTGGACAGTCCCAGCAGGGACATGTGTCCAGTCAACAACCCACTGCCTCTGATGACAGTACCCAGTCTGGCTTAGTACCTGATACTGTCCGTAGCACCCCTGCCAGGCACAGGTACCATGTCCGTGGCCGGAGACAGTGATCTGTATGACCTGGCAGGTACAGTCTGTGGCTGTCCACAAACACCTGTATATGGCAGCCACGTGGTGGAACTGTGTGCATGCATACACACACACACATTATGCTAACACCTAGGGCTAACACATACACACACACATCGCATCAATATTGCCCCATGTTGTACTGTTGTCCCTCACTAACACACACACACATACATGTCGATTGAATGTGTCAATGGTCCGACTCTGGCAAACCAAGTACACACCCTATGCATATGATGAAACTGTGCCACCTCATGCCATCTGTAACACTGATGCAGGAACAGGATAGCATGGTGCTGATGCACAGGGTGACTACATAACACTGTAGTAATATTATCATGTTGTTAACAGTACAGTGTAATGATATCGTTGTGGGTATATCCGAGCATGCATGATGCATTAACACTATGATTGTCATTGTAGTTTTGTATACACCAGTGTTAATTCCCAATGTGTACTGTCTGCACATGTGCCACATGGCTGTTGTGTGTACCTGTGACTGCATGTGTTGGGGTGTGGACAGTACATGTGTGATGTTTGCAGCACAGAGTTGCAGGTGTACATTTGTGAACATGGTTAGCATGGAACATGACATGGTTTGACAGTATGCTGTGGGTGATACGGTTTCCAAATGTCAATGGTCTGCAGTCTGGTAGTATATACAGCCTACATAGCCTGACATTCAGTGGTCATTACATGGTGTCTCCTCAACTGATACACAGATGTAGGAACCCGGTGTCAGTGATATCCCTGCAGTACTACACTATACCAGTAGCCATTCTTACTGAGCCCCACACATCCCTGGGAACAATACTCTTTGGCATATAGCAGTCTCACGTACATGCCAACACACTATGGATATGTCCATCCACGACTGCAAATGCATACAGTGGCCTACAATGCATTTTACACATGACACACCTAACCACCACAAGGGTATCATACAGGCCTGTTGTCCAAGCCATGCTGTATTGCTGTAACGCAACTGTAGCATTGTCATCGGCATGTACATAACATAGTATCCCAACAGTACCATGTAGGTGGTAGCACCCATCATGTAGAACGGGTAATGGTGTGTACATGTGGACAAGAGTTATCTTGTCTATCCTGTGATATTCACATTTCCAAAGGTATTCTGCAGTCCCTCGGAGTATCACCTAAGCAAGAAGGTGTCTGTATGCATATCGGCAACAGTTGCCATACACCTACACTGGATGTCCATCACTCACAGACTTTGCTGTGTTTTAACATGTCTGACATATACTCCAGACATGAACCCTCACCCACATTAATCTATCAAAGCTTTCATGGGTGTGTGTCACATAGTTGGCCTAGGACACAGATCACTGCAGTAGCCTGCATTGTCACCAACATACATGTATGGCCTAAGGTCTGGGAAGCTGTGGCACATGCTGGCAAAGCTAACAACTGTATTCATATGAGGCAGGCTTCACACATAGGAACTATTAAAGGTCACAGGTACATATCTGTATGTGGCACACACATACCTGATGTGTGCATTGAAATTACTGTTATAATAATATGTCATATAATAATAAAAGCAAAACACACAACACATTGACAAACTCACACATGGCATTTGTAGGATTCAAACCCCTACCTAACTATGTTATGATACTTAAGAGAGATGCATTAGCGCAGTGCGCTATTCACATTACTGGATGATTTCCCTCCTCCTGCTATATTTATAGGGTGCTGACATCATCAGTCTTTCCAAAGAGGAATGTACATCTTTTAGTGTGTTATCCCAGTCTTCAAAAAGGTCATTCCTTTCACAGAGATTTGCATACATACACACCCCTCTGCCCCCCCCACACACACAGCATTTGCAGGATTCAAACCCCTACCTAACTATGTTATGATACTTGAGAGAAACATATTAGCACAGCGAGCTATTCGCATTACTGGATGATTTTTCTTCTCCTGCTGTATTTATAGGGTGCTGACATCATCAGTCTTTCCAAAGAGGAATGTACATCTTTTACTATCCCTCAGTATGGGGGGATAACAATATCTGTGCATTAACAGACGCCTAGTTCAGGGTCACATATGCACACTGGCACTGCCAGGTTATGTTCTATACCATGCTTCGTGACCACAGGACTTGTAACACACAACACAACTAGGAGGTGTATCCATATACATCACAGATACACACACCTCTGGGTTGGTACCACTGCACTAAGCATGACAGGCCATACATATACAACTACCATTGTGCAAAACAGCCTTTTGGTTTGGTGTGTAGTTCAGACCCCCCCCCCCATACCCAGGAACCGCACTCGGCTTTCCTGGGAACAGTGTAGGATATGAAGGTCTTCACACACACCATTATAGTGGTTGACTTCAGGTACACGAATATTGACTGGGGATACTACTCAGGCCTCAACAACATCACCCTACAGCCACTACAATTTGTGAATCCATGTGCTATGGCACAACCAGTCACCACAGCCACAAGGGGGAATACATATTGGACCTGATCATCACCAACATGGAGACTCTATGTTCCACACCAGAGATAGAACCCTCATTGTTAAGATCAGACCATAAACAACTTTCCCTGGACATCCATATCCCGTCCCCACCCCCAGCCAAGGAAATCACTGTAAAGAATTTCTCAAAAGCAGACTTTGCACTTGTGAAGACTGGGGTGGAATACTTCAAAGGCCCCGTGCTGGAGGATAATACAGCCCAATCTGCAGAATCCTTTACAAACGCATTCTATGAGCACCTGCAGGTATGCATTGATCATGCCATCCAAATAAAACCATGACTCCTCCAAAACAGGAGACCTGTCTGGTTGACCCCGGCCATATATAAGCTGTACAACAGAAGGAGGAAGCTACTACATAACAGAGCATTATCCCACAGAGGGAGGACTTCTCTGAACAGTATTAGCAAGACACTTCAATCCCTCATATAATCATCACTTGCAAGTTTTGACAGTGAAATTGACCAGACACTACAGATAATCACAAGGCCTTCTTTAGTTATGTCAGGAATATGTGTGGAAACACCCAAATATGCTCTGAATTGTTGCATAACAGCACAAAATATGCCAAACCTATGGACACAGCCTACACCCTGGCAGACAGAGTCTGCACAAACCCCTCCCCCTTACCCCCCAAGGGTACAGATGCCCATCCCAAATGAATGTAACCTCCCTGACATCACAGATGCACAGGTGAAAGGTGCCCTCTCCACAGCAAATAACACAGCATATGTATGGGACTGGACGGTGTCCCAGGCTGTGTCCTACTCGAGCTCTGAGTAGAACTGAACACTCACATTAAGTCACTGTTCCAACTTAGCCTTACTACAGGATATGTACCCTGAGAATGGCATACACATGCAGTGCTCCCACTCCACAAAGGTGGTGCCACAACGGACCACAGGAACTATCACCCCATAAGCCTGACTAGTGTGGTAGAAACAGCTATGGAGCGTATTATCATGGAAGTCATAATCAAAAACACTGTGAGCCTCCAGACAGTGGATCATACACAATTCGGCTTTGTTAAGGGCAGATCTTGCCTCTTACACATAGTTCATATCTTTGAAACGGTTACTGAAGTCATGGATGAGGGCAAGGTAGTTCACACAGTCTACCTGTACCTTGCAGAAGCCTGCAACACAATACCCCACTCAGGCATCATACATATGCTTACCAGGTTGAATATCAACCCCTATATCACTAGATGTGTTGCTATCTGCCTCAGGGATGGAACCCACATGGCCAGAATTGCAGGTGCCATGTTCAATTCCAGACCAGTTACAACTGGTGTCTCACTGGGCTCAGTTGTGGGACCTGTCCTATTCGGTATGTACTTCTCTGAGGTTCAGACTAACACAGGGGGATTATGTCTAACAAACGTCACAGATAACTGCTAACTGGGGGCCATAAGCGACACTGCAGCTGACACATGCTTCCTCCATAAGGGTTTCACAGAAATGGATGCTTGTTGCCAGAGCCATGGCCTTGTGCTAAATGCTAAGACATGCATAGTCATCCTCTTTGGGGAAAACAAGGTGCACACAAATTACCACATAAGTGGTAATCCATTAAGTACAGAAGATGTATTTACAGATTTGGGGACCAACATAGATCGTAACCTCTCCTTTGCTAATCACATTGACAGAGTCATTGCAAAGACCTTTATATAGCCCTCCTTATCACATGGGGGTTTGCATGTAGATCATGGGAGGTCATTGTGGCCCTCTACTAGTCACTCATCAGGCCCATGTTTGACTACAATGCCCCTTTTGAGGTGTACCTTACCCAACACCTGCAGCAACTACAGTGACCACAACAGTACCTTCCCAAGAGGATCATGGGCTACACACAGATGTCCTATGCAGCTCAACTAAAGGATCTCCAGCTCTAATCGGTTGCTTAATGCCTACTCAGAGGTAATCTATGCCTGACGTACACAGCCATGTCAAACCCAGAAGTAATGGACATGCTCCACCTCATAACATTCAAGACCCTTAGAGCTACACACTCCAGGGACTTAAACCTCAGCACAAAACTAAATGGGCCATGCTGCAGGGACAGATTCATTACCCAGAGGCTCCCCTCACTCTGGGATTGAATCCCAATTAGAGTTAGACATAGCCCCTCGCCAACCCTCTTCCAGCAAAATCCAGCCGCATGGATGGGAACTTGCAAATTCACCCCTGGGATCTCCACTATGTCCCTGCTTGACAGAGGCACAGCAAACTAGCTTTAAAGGGTGCCTTCTGTGACCTACTTTACAGAGGCACAGTAGGCTACTCTATTGGGGAGGTGGACGCCAAATACACTCTGCCTAGGTTTATGAATTCCCTAGAGCAGACAGCCTAGTATCAACCTCTGCACCTATGTTTATGTTCAGGATGCACAATATTTGTTGCTGATACTGTTTGTAGGTCTTTATTGCCATAACTTTCCCAGTTTCTATGAACAACTTGTGTATCTGCGTAACATGTTTGATCATGACAGGGTTCCAGTATATTAATATATGTGTCTGTTGTCATTTAACTGTGTGCACAGGGCGGATTGCTGGATCATGGGAGGTTCCTGGCTTAACACATACAACTGCCAGATATGTGTGGCCGACTGCTATACTCAGACATGGCCTAAGTGTGTGAGCATGCCCAGTTCAGGCTTTCCATGGTGTGTTGCCTGACATATGTCTCATTTACCCAAGTGTGTGAATATGCCCAGTGTGACCTTTCCATATGTTGTGATCTGAAGTCCACTACATTTGTGATTGTGTGTGAACATGTCAACATTCTTTCATACTGGCTGAACACTGCAATACTGTCATGGTGTAGTGGTTCAGTACTTTTACTATGGTGCACAGTATCATGGGTTTGAGTCCCATCACTGCTTTAAATGTTCATACTGAGCAGACCAGACTGGTTAAGGGCCAGTTGGGCAACTATGAGCATGTTGCATTTTGTTCAGCTATGGCCTACTTAAACCAGGCTTGTCCAACATTGCTGTGTATTCACCAACTTGGGTGGACATTGCCAAACATTACTCCACATTGACCACAGTTGTACTAGTTGGTGTGTGTGATTCTGTTCATAGGTTCATACTAGGCTATCTGCCCTAGGGCATTTATAATCCTAGCCAGAGTGTGTTTGGCTTTCAACACACATTTTAAATGGAGTTTGCCATGACATTTCTCAAGGTTGGTATAAAGTGCCTCTGTCTAACAGTGACATAGAAGTGATACCCAGGGTAAACCTACAATCTCCCATCCACTCATCAAGATTCCTCTTGAAGAGAGTCAATGAGGGACTCTGGCTAACCTGGAGTGGGAGTTTACTCAAGAGTGGAGGGAGCCTCTTGGTTATGAATCTGTCACTCCAGCATGTCCTATTTATTTCAGTGCTGAGGTTCAGGTCTCTTGAGCGCATAGCTTGATGGGATTTGGATCTTCCGAGGTGCAGCATGTCCACTGATTCCAGGTTGGACATGGCTTTATACATCAGGCACAGATTGCCTCTGGGCAGGCGTTATGCCACTGAGTGGAGCTACGGTTTCTTTAACCGGGCAGCAAATGGCATCTGTTTGAGCTCTTTGATCCTCCTGGTGAGGTACTTTTGTGGTCTTTCCAGCTGCTGCAGGTGTCTGATAAGGTACATCCCACAAGGGGCATTGTACTCAATTATGGGCCTGATGAGGGATGAGTAAAGAGGCATGATGACCTCCCCTGATCTAGATGTGAATACCTTCATGATTAGATGGGCTATATGAAATGTTTTTCTAAACACTTTGGCCACATGGTTGTCGAATGAGAGATTGCTATCAACTTGGGTCCCCAGGTCCCTTATCACTTCTTCCATACTTAATGGGTTACCACCTATGTGATAATTTGTGGGCACTTAGTTTTTGCCAGAGGGGATGACTATACACTTTTTTGCGTTTAGCTTGAGGACATGTCTCTGGCACCAGTTGTCTGTTTCTTTGAGGCCCTTTTGTAGGATGCTTGTGTCAGCTGGAGGGTTGATTATGGTGCCCAGTTTGCAGTCATCTGCAAACCTGTTCAGCCACAGTCCTTCTGTGTTGGCCTGTACGTCCGAGAAATATATACCAAACAAGGGAGGTCCCAGGACTGAGCCTTGTGGGATGCCACTTGTAGCTGGTTTGGGGTCTGACATGGCTCCAGCATTTCTGACCATGTGGGTTCTGTCCTTGAGCCAGTTTGCAACCCATCTAGTGACATAGGGGTTTATATTGAAGTTGGTGAGCTTATCTATAATGACCAAGTGGAGTATTGTATGGAAGGCTTTTGTGAGGTCCAGGTAGGCTGTGTGGACCACCTTCCTCTCGTCAATGGCCTTGGTGACTGTTTCAAATGACTCAACCATGTTTAAGAGGCAGGATCTGCCCTTAACAAAGCCAAACTGGGTAGGATCCAGTGTCTGTAGGTCCCCAATATCTTTATTTCTGAGGTCCATGATGATCCTTTCCATAGCTTTGTAGACCAAGCTAGTCAGGCTTCTGGGGCGATAGTTTGCAGTATCCATTAAGGCACCACCTTTGTGGAGAGGGACCACTGTTGCTGTACACTGCTCTTTGGGTACATATCCTGTGGTAAGGCTGAGATTGAACAGTGGTTTTATGTTTGTGTTCAATTCTTTTTGGGGTTCATGTTGGACACAGCCCAGGACACCGTCTGGTCCCATTGATTCTGTGTGTTTTGCTTTGAAGAGGCTGGCTGTTACCTGAGTATCTGAGATGTCAGGGGGCCAGCACTTTGCTGGGATAGATATTTGCCCTTTTGGTGGGGAGGGGGGGGAGAAGTTTGCACTGAACCTGTCAGCTCGGATGTTGGCAATGTCTGTGGGTTTGGTGCATTGTTTGTCATTTTGGACTAATTCTGAGCATATCTGGGAATTCCCACCCAGGTTCCTACCATAACTAAAGAAAAACTTGTGATTATCCTTAGTGTCCTGTACAATTTTTATCTCAAAGATGGCCTTAGATGATTTTATGTGTGGCCGTAGTTTTTTAATAATACTGATCAGAGATGCCTTCCCTTTTTGGGATTTTGCTCTATCATATAGTAGCTTCCTCCTTGTATTGTATGGTTTGTTTATGGCTTGGGTCCACCAGACAGGATGCCTGCCTTTGGAGGATTGGGTCTTGGTTTTATTTGGGATTGCATGATCCATGCATTCCTGAAGGTGTTCATAGAATGCGTTTATAAAGGGTTCTGAGGTCTGGGCCATATTTTCCACAGGCACAGGGGCTGTGAAGGATTCCACCTCAGTTTGGAGGAGTGTGACATTTGCTTTAGTGAAAATTTTTCACTGTGGTTTTCTGGCCATGGGTTGGGGTCGGGTTGTGAATATCCCGTGAGATTACTCTATGGTCTGATCTTACCAGTGAGGGATACACTTCTGATCTTGGGCATAGAGTCCCCATGTTGGTGATGATCAGGTCCAGTATGTTTTCCCCTCTTGTGGGAGTGGTAGCAAGTTGTTCCATAGCATTTGAGTTTATAAATTCTAGGAACCTTTGGGCTAGGGTGTTGGAGCTAGGGTAATGCTCCCAGTCTATGTTTGGGTAGTTGAAGTCGCCCAATATAATGGTGTTTGGGGAGACCTTCATATTTTCATGTGTTCTCCAGTCGGCCAAGTGTGGTTCCTGGGTTTAGGAGGGTGGTCTGTAGCAGGCTATGAACTGGAAGGCAGTTTTACCCACTGTTAGTTGCACATGGATAGTCTCTGATGCTTCATGCTGTGCCACCAACCTGGGTGTGTGGGTATCTTTGACAAATATTGATACTCACCCTTCTTTTGTAGTTTGTTCCATGTTTTGTGGCTATAAAGCATGGTATGAGGTGTAACCTGTTAGTGCTAGGGTGCTCTTGGGAGCCTTGAACCAGGTTTCTGTTACTGCACAGATATCAACATTCTCCATGCTGAGGAGAGTTTGGAGTGCGCGCATCTCGCGGTTTAGACTTCTGGCATTGAGTAGCATTACTTCTAGTTTCTTATCCCTTGTGATACCTATGGAGGTGGGTTTGTCTTTTGAGCCTTACCTGAAAAAGGCACTATGGGGGTGATAAGAGCCTTTGGCAATATCCAAAAGGCCACAGGTGGCAGGTGAAAGCCATCCCTAGCGAAGCATCATGTCTTGTCGAGCATGTCATCCCAGGCTGACAGGCATTGGATCCCCTTTCACTGACACCAATACTTAATCCAATTGTTGTAATTGATCATCTTGTCTTCATATTGTGGCATCATGCTTGGTGAGGGTAGGATGATACTCAAGATCATCAAGTTTGCATATACTACATGGTGGTAAATGCTGTTTAGCACTACCTTACATTGCTTAACACATGGCAATCATGCCTCAGGTGGTGCTGCTGGGCTGCCTATGTCGGATGCAGATACTACACTCCCTGCACATGTTTGAAAGCAGGTTGTGTCAACTTAGGCATCCCTTTCACTATATGTGGGAGTCAGGGAGAGGTATCATTTCCAAGGTTCCTACTGAGCCAGTGTATGTGCTATGCGTTGCCTCTTTGCCAAGGCCAAGGCATACTGGGCACGCCTCCTTCTGCCTACTGGGGCCAGCTCAGGGGTTTCCTCCTCTGAGTCACGCTCTGCCTGTGATGGCCTTGGCAATGATGGGGGGCTGTTTGGCCCAGGCCTATGCTGGTCCTGCTGCAGCTGTTTTAGCAGAGTCATATTATGTAGCATGGCACATACCATGACAATTTCGGTACATGTAGTTGGTGAGTATTGCAAGGCTCCACCAGATGTGTCCAGGCACTGGAACCGTGACTTGAGCAACCCAAACACACGCTCGATTACATTTCGTGTTTGTGCGTGTGCCTCATTATGGCATTCCTGTTCAGGTGTGTGTGCATTTCTGATGGGTGACATCAGCCACAGCTCCAGTGCATAGCCAGCATCCCCCACTAGGTGACCATGTGGGATGTCCCCATTGGCAAATGTCTGGTACAGCTGCGTCAGATGCCAGATATGGGAATCATGGTAGCTTCCAGGGCAGCCAGCACACATGTTCATTATTATGCCCTGGGCATCACACATGACCTGGCAGTTGATGGAGGGGAAGCCCTTGCGGTTAATGTAGGCCCTACCCCGCTCACCGGCTGGTGCTTTGATGCATATATGCGTGCAGTCTATTGTACCCACTACCTCAGGATATTCTGCTATTTGCTGGAAGAGAAGCATATTGCTGGCCAATACCTCACGGGAATTGGGGAAATATACATGATCACCGACATGTGCTGACATGGCATCCAGGAACTGGTGCAATACCCTGGATGCTGATGCCTGTGATATCCCCATCATATCACCAGTTGGTCTCTGGAAGGTACCTGTTGCTAGTATTCTTAGGCCAACACATACCTTGGTTTCCACTGGGATGGGTTCCCCTCTGTTGGTTCTGTGTGTGAGGCGTGGCCTGCACAGCTCAACAATTTGTTGCAGGAGGTCTCTGTCCACTCTATAGTGCTCCACTAGCTCCAGCTCATGTAACCCCTGGTAGGTGACCCTGGGCCTGTGCACTCTTCTCCTTCTCCTCACTGTGGGTATTCAGCAGCATTTGCATTGTCACCACCCTGAGCATGTTTCATATGTCGCCTTATAACAGCAATGGCAGCCCCTAGCCTTTTTTGTCTGAGTGAAGCTTTTTCAGTTTTCACTTCTAGTAGCTTACTCCAGTGTTGCAGTGTCTCTTGAGAGAAACAAACTGCACTGTTGTTTGCAGAGTTTTAAGTGCTGGGATGGGCTAGTGTTCTGCCTGTGTAATTGCCTGATTCCGATTGTTTGCACCTGCTAGCTCTATTAGTATTCCCTGGTAGCTTCCTACTATTTGTTGTGCTTCCTTTTTCCTTTCTGTTTCCTCAGGGAGAAGCGACGCGCATACAAGCGCAAACACGCTCACAGCAGCTTACACACGCACACACATGCTTAGACGGACTAATACTTGCTTATTCGGGTTAAAACGCACGCACACCAGCGCAGATGCGCTTACAGGTCTTTAAATAGCCTTATACATGCTTACTCCGGCTTAAACGCGCGCAATCACGCTTCCACGAGCGCACTCTGTCTTACTCAAGTTTACAGGCACGCACACACGCGCATACCCGCTCAGCAAGAAACTTTGGTGTTATCCACAGTATACACCTTCCATTTCTTGGCTTTCCCTGGCCTACCTGTTGGCACACCTCTTTCCATGATGTATAACTGACAGCTAACACATGCCACTCTGCTCCAATGAGCTTCACTACTTTCATACATACCCCCCTTGTGATGTCACCTATCTCCTACTCTGTTACTCCCCATATCCTACTCCTACACTCCACTGACTATACTCATTTGCTATGTAAAAGTGCGATTCACTATCCTAACACTCATTTACATAGGATTGCCTACTAATGCTTGGTTACATGTCTTAGACTGGGCTTCTCCCCTTAGCAACCCCTACTCGGTGGCCATGTTGTCTTCAGCCTGCTATTCCCTTACATTGTAATTTAACAATTTTCATAAGTTCCACGTTTGTGGCTTTTATTTTCTTATTTTATGGTTTTTATAGCGCACCCCGTTTGCGCGGCACTGCGCTAAGCTTAAACATCGGAAATCGCCGAAAAAAAAAAGTATTTTTATTTTAATTTTGCATCTGGGAACATTTCCAATGGCCGTATATTTGGCCATTGGCATGCTTCCTCAACCATATGCAACCTTTATTTGGAGCTGACAAGGCTCCATTGTGCTATATGCAGAACGGTACTCAGTTGTCAACTGAGTACATTTCTGCAACTAACACGGCTCCTACTCGGACAGGTTTGTGCTTCCTGGATCGCAATTTTACCTTATTTGCATGCCTTTCGGCTGCAAGTGAGGTAATTTGCATATCCCAGCCCTGTCCGTGTAGGAGACATTTTAGGAGCTCTCTTACACGCTGTTCCTGGATCGCTCGCCGGACATGATGGCTGCATGGAGTCTTACTCTACTTGTACACTCCGTGCAAGCCATTGTGAATCCGGCCCTATGTTTATCTTGTCAAACAGAAGAAACTACGGAATGTGTTTCTGAAACGTGAAGTAGTTATGGGAAAAATACTATATAAAGATTTTTTGAAGATATAAAAGAAGTGGATAAAATAAATATGGATAAGATTAAACATGGATATTATAAGAATAGAAGTAAAGACTATTTTAAAAGAACAGATAAAAAAAGTTATTTTATGTCATATGGGTTATATGGAATGAAAGAATAAATGAAATTATATTTAATGGTAAATGGATTTTTGTGGAAAAAGGAGTTGGGGTCTGATAGGATGAACAATTAGTATGACTGTAAAGAAAATTATGAATCTGTGTAAATAGATCTGTATTGCTATATATCTGTACATTTGTAAATAATTGTAAATTTGTAAATATGTTGTGAATAAGGGTTGTTTTTGCATATAAATAAAGGAACCCTACTCTTTTCAGTAGGTGTCTGAGCTACTATCTGAGCTACCACCAGCACTAGCAGATGGGATCTCTGTTTAACTGCCCTTCTGAAGGACAACATACTCAGTGGTGCAGCACCTCCCTTATGTTACACTGCACTGTGAGCAATCCATCTGCCTTGTGAGGAACTAAAACCCACTGCCTTCTGCAATGAAGATGTATGTGCTGCCTGTTGCACCAGTGTTTTCATCTACCTGGACTATCACCTTTGAAAGTGCACTCAAAAAGACACAACCCGTAGGGAGGAGAATCTGAAGAGTACACAAAGCTGATGAGACATATCAAAATGTTTTTGTAACTTGGTGAGTGTTGAAAGAAATTATATAGATTTCTACATAACAAGGACATAGAAGAATCTTGATGTTTGTGTTACAGAACTGTGCAAGAAATTTCCCAGTCCAGCAGAACTGGGGTGATGTTTAAAGGATGTTAAGGAAGCATAGAGAGGAGAGCAAAAGCAGTGAATCTACAGAATAGAAGCTGACACTTTCACTGCTACACGTCTGGATTTCTTGAGCTTACTGACAAAAAAATCCATAATTTACGTTGAAACAAGGATCACCTTTTTCAATGCCACATTACTAAGGATACATGAAAGACGTATTAGATCTAAGATAGCTGATCCTATGGTTTACCTTTATATTGCCGACACCCACATCCCCGAAACAGCTTCTGCGAACTGCAGTGTGCGACTTCTCAAAACATCGAACGCTGATGTTCCGAACAACAAAACCTCACTCCGTTTTTTGACCCATGATAGCACTCGTTTCAGCTGTGGAGCAGTTGGTAATGTCAATGTCTTCGAAGTTTAGAGAATTCGGGTTGACGAAATTCATGAAAACGGTTCGCGTATGTGCATTCGTTGGATGTGCTTTGGGCAATATAAAGGTAAACAGATCCTTTACTGCTGGTACAGAACTTGAAGCGTCGCATGAAGTCAAGTAGTTTTTGCTCTGATACTGAATGGTTTTGAAGGGAAGAGCTTAAATGAAAACACCACAATAAAATTGGAAACTGTTTTAAATCTTAGCCTGATATTCTGCTATACAAATGCATCAGAAGGACACTAAATGCTATACACACATTTCATGCACCACCGTAATTAAAGACATAGTCGCTACCGCAGTAATAAAACTTATATTTTTAGTCTCATATGGTCCACTCCAAAATACATTTTGTATGCTCACCCTCATTGTGCAGAGGGATTTAGCCCCGACTCTTTTTCTAAAAGACCCTTGTTCTGCTAATGACTTGGCTTTTGGAGGATGAAAAATGAATGACTAACGCCACATGCTTGGGGAATGATAGCAGCTCAGCTTACTGCAGTACCAGCAGCTGCAGAACTGCAAGTGTATTGCATGCAGCATAATGTATCTGTACTGCACATTGGCAGTGTTCTTCTCAATCAGAAGTTTGCTCCTGCATGCAACATGCACGCAGCTCCCAAAAGCAGCAATCATGGCACACCTAAGCTACTAAAACAGTTTATACAATCAGCATACTGGCGTACTTCCCAACACCTGACTCTTGCCCACAGTGGGTGAATGAATTAGGGCTGCAAGAATCAAACCTTGTATCATAGGAACAACCGTTCCCAGCCTTAACATTCTGTACCAACTGCCAAAGTGACAGTGCTGCAGGTCTGTATTTATTTAGCATTTTAAAGAAAGCGAAAAACACTAGAATGCTTACAAACATTCCATGATTTATCCTAACTAAAGGTTAATAGACAACTTTTCATGGTGCATTTAAATTTCCCTTCTGTGCAAAGTAAGCAAATCACTGAGTTTACTAAGCATTTAGAATTATTTCCAGCAAATCTTGCAGCTCTTCTCTGTTATTTAAAACTGACAGTTGCCACACCAAAGACATAGTATGGCAAAGGAAAGCTTTTTCTTCTTCTTTCGGATTTTCCGTGGTTAGGGGTCGCCACAGCGGATCTCCTTGTCCGCTCATGATTGGCAATGGAGTTTTTACAGTGTCGAGTTGCCAGCCAGTATGGCAAAGGAAAGCTATCTGTGGTATTTCAGGTTGTTTAATTTAATTACACGGATAAAAGCAACAAATCAGTGGCCAAAGATGATTAATTAGTTTGCTTGCATAGTCTTGCAGTAAAACTAATTTCTGTTCTTCACGAAAAGATCAACTATCTTTTTGGGAAAGAATTTCACTTTTGCTGTTAATGTGTGTTTTTTTATAAATTTACTAACCTCTGAAGGGTACAATCACATACTGCATAACAAAGGCTAGATACCACAATTTAATTCCTCAGACAAATTCCTTTCTGATACAACGCAAAACTTGAACAGCAAAAATGGGATTTTTCTGATCTATGGCATGGAAATTTGGAAATAAGGAAAATGAAAGTTGATAGAAAAGTTTCTGTTCACTGAAACTGACATATTATATGGAGAATAGTAACTCTGGGATGACTACTATACTGGTAGGTGGATTTTACTTTAGAAACCTTTAACCTGTACATTTTTATTAGATCTAAGAGAATGAAAATCTGAATGGGCGGACAAGGCTTGCATTTATTGGGATAGTGTTACACTTATACCTTCACATGATAACAGGTTTATATAGGTTCATAGGTTCATAGGTAGGTACTTGGTTATTGGCCCAAGGGCCTAAGTAAGCCTAGCCAACAAGGTTCCCTGGCTTACGCCACCCAAGAAAGTTATTTTCCTGTGCCCCTGTCGACCAGAGCCACAGAAGTGATCCCCAGGGTGTATTTCCTATTTCCTATCCACTCATCAAGATTTTTCTTGAAGAATGCTAATGAAGAACTTTGCTTGACATAGATGGGTAGCTTGTTCCAGAGTATAGAAAGTCTCTGGGACAGGAATCTATCCCTCCAGCATTTCCTGTTTATTGTGGTGACAAGGTTTAGGTACCTAGAGCGCATAGCTTGGAGGGATTGGGGTTTCTTTAGGTGCAGCATGTCCAACAGCTCTGGGTTTGACATAGCTTTATATGTTAGGCAGAGATCACCTCGGAGTAGGCGATATGCTATGGCGTAAAGCTGGTGTTTTTTGAGACGGTCAGTTTAGGGCATCTGTTTGAGGCCAGTAATCCTCTTTCTGAGGTACTTCTGTGGCCTTTCCAGCTGCTGCAGATGTCTTGTGAGGTACATTCCAAAAGGGGAGTTGTACTCTATAATGGGTCTACTGAGTGTCGAGTAGAGGGGAACAATGACCTCTTTATTCCTGGATGAGAACCCTTTTGTGATGAGGTGTGCCACGTAGAAGGATTTCCTGACTACTGTGGTGATGTGGTTATCAAAGGAGAGACTACTGTCCACCTGGGTCGCAAGGTCTCTTATCACACATTCGACATTAAGTAGACTGTCTGACCCTATCCTTGACTGACAGCTGTAACTAACTCCAAGCACTCTAACTTAGAGCCTAATGTTGTACATGCAGATACAAAATGGAAAATGAAAATTATAATAATGCATTATGTCAGACAAATGGCATGGAAATATATTGCTATTTGTGACCAGTCTGACTGAACTGAGTAAACTAGGAGTAGACTTCCTGCATTTTATAAATGAAGCAAATAATAACCTAGCTAGAAAAGTAATCTAGAGCCATTTCAGTATATCCAATCTGATAAGTATGTAGAGTTGTGTAAAAGATATTCGCCCATAAAGCACAGCTGTGCCATTAACTCACTGTAATTGTAGATGTCACTAATGCAGTCCTAATAAAAAATATCTCTGCTGCAGGCAGAGTCCTGTGTCTGGCCAGAGTTCCAGGTCTCTTCCCCTTTCCCTACCTCAACCACACATCTCCCAGACAGCTTCATCTTGTGGCAAAAAAGAAGACAAACAATCAGGCATCTTGTGTTCTTTTCTTCCATACCATAAGGATTACCCAGACTTTGAGGCTTACGTTTGCCTGGAGAATATAAAGGGAAGGACTCTTGAGGCACAATATGTTCTATTGATAGGCCTGTCAGCCTCTGCATACTATCTTAAGCAGGGAATCTTACAATTAGTACAAGGGAAAGACATGGAAGGTTCAGTCTAAAGCAATGATAAAGGAACAAAGGTCGGGAAAGGAATAATCATTGTCTCACTCCAGTCACAAATGCCCCAAAAGAGGGGAAGAAAGTTAGGAAACTGGACTGCAGTAGTGACTAGACCTGAACAGCTACCATTACAGAAAGGTGATAACGTAAGTATAATATGTTCTTTGTGTAAGTCACTTCTGCAGTCATAATTATGGAGATCACACCTGCAGCTTTGCCTAACTGTACTTTCAGGTGACTGGCATCCTTGTGGAAGAAGGCAAAATGCCCTCCAGGACTGCTGTTGCAAATCCTGTTCTGCTCTATCTCTAAATTTGTAGTGCTTTGAGAAGGTAAGGACTGAGGTGGCTGATCCTAGACGATGACATAGCAGGCTCCCAACAATGGTGACAGGTGTTTGCAGGCCTGAAGAATACTGCTACCCTTTCTGGTACAGTTTAATGGAAATTTGTTTGAATTGTTCCCTTGCATTTTATGCTGCCACTGGTTGCATCACCACTGCTGATAGTGTATGGAATGAATAACTCATGTTAGACTTTTGATGGTTCTCATTGGAATGGATTTTTGGGGGAATGGAGAAGGATTTGTTTGATCCACTTTGCTGTTCCTGGCGTACATAGAGATTAGAGTTCATGTGATGGTTTGTTTAAGAGTCCTGACAAGGAATTTTATGTCTGGTGTTCTTGGTGGTATACAATCAAACTTTGACTTTTGCAATGAGGACATTTATTGCAACAAGTTACATAGTTTTTACATGTTATATTTTTGACCCGAGTCTTAATAAATGGGAAGTTGTTAAACTTTTACATGCTGTTTGGTTGAGTGAGAGAAAGTACTTTGTCCTGGTTGTTTTTAACTGGTTTGAGGACTTTCTTTGATTAATATTACTGTTTTAAGATATTGTTTAGTAGAGGACATTAGATACAGTATTAATTCTTAAGGATAATATTCTGGGTTGCCTGTTATTTGTTGCAATATAACTGTATCTCTAAGTGAACTTTTTCTGTAAATGTAAATGTTTTAATGGTATAGCCACAGACCTCTCCACAGACCTTCCCCACCTCAACTTATCTCTATATGCCAATGATATCTCAGAATCCTGTAACAATATCAACTCACTTCAATAAAAATTGCAAATGAGTTTTACATAGTTATGTCACTGGACAAATTTAAATATGCTGCTAATCAACATTAAAAAATCAAATATCATGCTTATGTCACACAACAAAAGCTTCCAAAGACCCCACAACTCAAAACTACAGATAAAAAAGGACACCAACTACCTCTAGTTACTGAACAAAGTTAACCAAGCCTACAGACACAGGACACTACACCAACTAAAATTGTGCTATACGATATCACATTCCCTAATCCACCAAGCATGTATGGATATAGCCAAAAATGTGCTAATCCCTAAATTAGAATATGGTCGACCACTGTTCACTCTCCACTCACTCTCAAACACACATTTTTATTTATTTATTTACATTTGTTGGCCTGGAGTGTCCGACTGGATGTAGGTCCATTTTCAGAAGAGGCCCGGAGAGAAAAGCTCCACAGTTAAAATATACAGAGTAGTTACATTGGATTTACATAGCAATTAACAATTTGATCAACATAGCAATTAACAATTACAAAAGTTACAGATGAAGAACAGAGTACATCAGTAGACAACTAGAATCTTTATCATCTGCGAAGTACATAACAGACATTAACAATTGTTACAATAAGAATTTCCTGCTGTATAATAAGTAGTTAGGCTTATGAGCATCCAAGCTTGCTATAATCAAGGTAGTTAGTGGAGTGGAAAGAAAGGTAGTGGGTGGATGGGGTGAGTGATATTAGAGGGGGAGTTGCAAGGGCATAGCCAGCATGTTTTTAGGTGCACTTTTAGTAAAGTTTTGAGGTGGGTGCATGATGGTACAGAGGTAATTGTGGGTGGGATGGAGTTCCATAATTTGGCTATGACACATATGGCACATAAAATACAAACAGCTTTTAACAAAACAATAATTTTACATTACTAGCTTAACAATGTATACATCACTGCCAAACGCTACAGCACATTAACTGGCTACCAGTGACTGAAACAGCAACATTCTTCCTTAGCTAAAAATCAGATATCTAAAATGGGTCATTGTCATGGTGATAATCCTTAGTTTTATCAGCTGTAGATCTTTATTAGGCAGATTAACTTCTTTGAGTCTTTGGTCTAATCAGTGGCGGCTGGTGACTTTAAATTAAAGGGGGGCTGCAGGAGACAGCTGAATGGGTGGGGCCAATGGGAAGGGGTGTGACCAACTACAAAGGGGTGGAGCTATGTTCAAACCCACAACAACTGGAACTTTAATTAAATATGCTGCCCTGTGTGCCAAACTGTCATTACGAGAGTACAATCAAGACAAAATGAAGTGTAGAAGAAAAAATATTTCAATGCATTGGTTACATGACAACTTACTTAATATCAGATGGAAACACAAAGGTTGTGAGGCATGAAAAAATAAATTACTTTTTAAATACATTACTGGAATGCCAGTCAAAATCAGGTATAAGAAAAACAAGCAGTACTCAACTCAAACCACTTCTCCATGCACTGCAGCTCTAATTATAATTTATATTCAGCTTTATAAAATTACCAAGTAACATACTGAAAGTAGCAATCTCTGTGATACCCCCACTTGTAAAAATGTTTCTTATCCAAAGAAGACCTGCTGCCTGGCAACAACTATCTACTTGTTTCATGGGGAACATATGATCAAAGTAAAAAAGAACAGCGAACAAGAAACAAGCTCAAAATTAATTGCTTAAAGGATTACTGCACAAGTTATGGACCACACATGATAGATTGGCATTTTGTTTAGTTTACGGGTAAAGCCTACAAAGATGACTGCAAGTCTCCAACAAATGTAACGAGCTTCTGAAAATACTGTAATCCTGTCCTTTATTACAAAAACTGTCATATGCATTTCGATACCTAAGGCTTATACATTATCTAGTTATGTAAATATTCTCTGCATGGCAACAATGAAAAGGCTTTCAATGTTGGTAATTCTTTAACAGTATGCTTATTAAAGCTTACTTGCATCTTACAATCTCCGACAAGCTTACCTGATGGTCAATAAAGCATTGCTACTTAATACAGAGCAACAGGGCACTGCAACAGCATGCATTTTCTGAATAATAAGAAGCATAAATCAACAGTATAAAAATATGACAGAAAACCAGAACATTCTGCAAAATCAAGGACAGATGAAAAGCCACGGCTGTACTTGTGGTCTACCTTGGATGGGGGAATACTCTGCACACTTACACTGCATAACTGCTCCTTGCCTTGCTTGGACACATCCAGAGCCACTACATGGGGGAGTGGGGTGCAATAAGTATGTCACAATTTGAAATGTTTCTGGCTGACTGTGATGGCTTTGACACTCATATCTCTCCACCTCAGAGCAAGAAATCTGGACAAAGCCATACATAGAAGTGGGACACAGGCCCAAAAATAAAGACAATGTTTAAATATTGCTCTTAGAAACTTAGAAAGATAATAGAATAGTAGTAGGTCTTGCATTAGTATGAATTTTTGAAGGTATGAAATCTGAAACTCAAATGTCTGTCATTATTTTCTAACTTCAGTCCTTAATGATTTGCTACTAATTTGCCAGAAAAACACAATTTTATGAAAAACAGACCAAAAATGTTATGCAAAAATATAAAATTGCCACATAATACAGCTGAGAACCTGTCAAAGAAGGGACACCTTTATAAAATTAGTACTGTTAACTTGAGCAGCTAACAAAATAAGATAATCTACATGCATTTCTGAAATAAAAGTAATCTATAACTCTGATCATTACAGTTATTTATAATTGTAAACCCTCCACGTTTTCTTCCAAAATTGCCCTTTTGCAAAGGGATTATTAGGGGGAGAGCAACATTGGATTATTAGGGGGAGAGCAACCTTTTGAGCCAAAATTGGGGACAGTTGAGAGGTTTGGATATTCCTAATTCTATAAACCAATTTATTTGCACGTACCTCTCAACCTCTTAATGCAGGAAATCTGGACAAGGCCAAATATATTGGGGTAACATGCAAACAGTACTAAAAATTGTTCTTGTATAAACTTAAGACAGTTGATAGAATAACAGGTCTTGCTTTAACATGCATTTTTCTGAAGGTTATGATGTCTGAAACTCAATGTCTGTCATTATTTAGTGGCTTCATTCCTAAATGATTTAGCAGAAAATCACAAATTTTATGAGGAACAAACCAAAAATAAGAAGCAAAAATCTATTCATCCTGCAAAATTCTAGACAGTTGAGAGGTATAGTTTAGTCGGGGCTGTCTGAGTTTGCTGCCCTTCCCCCCCTCACAAAATCATGGTCGAATGGAGCGTCCCCCCTGCAGCCATTCCAATGTCCCATTCCTTGGTTATTTTGCCCCATTTGCCATAAACACTGTAATGTGCATACTGCTTTACTTCTGCGATGATATGGATTTCATTTGAAAGTTTTATTTTATATTTTACAGCATAAACCCTAATATATATCTGCTAAACAAAGCAATGCAGTCTCACAATGAAAATAGACTTAGCATTAAAACATGTCTGCCCTTGAAACTCACATTCATTGAAACAGCATTGAAACCCACATTCAAAGAAAATACAGTTTGCCAGTGGCAGATAGATTAATTTTGGGCTGTTTTCAAATCATAGGCCCCTTGAACATGAAACATGCACATGTTCTTTGATACACCTTCCTGACTGTATTAAATTATATTCCTTGTACAATACAGTACAGTTAACTGCCCAATTCAGAACATTTCCATCATAAAAGTCTACTCGGACTTTAACAGTCCACCAGTATCGGTAAATATGCACGATCTCTGAAGTAGTAAAAGCCATCTAAATAATTCCACATTAAAGAAATCTGTTAACTAATGAAGAGGTTACTGCTAGCAAACAACTTTATATGTCATTGTTTTATCTACACATAAAGTGCATGTTGCCCTTGAGGAATAAATTGCTTATGGTGCATTAAAAAAATGATAATGCTAGTAATATCGCAATAAGGAATGGATGGCAAACTGACAACAGGTTCATAGTTACTAGGTATCTTTGCCAAAGAGGACTACAGCATCCATTCCCTTTACAACAGAGTACAGTATCAGAAATGGATCTACCTACTGTGGAAGTAGAACCCACAGCCTTCTGCATCAAAAGCAAGGATATTACCTGTTGTGCTATTTACAATACAAGCAGACTTGCCATAAGCAGCATTAAACTTTTGTTCTCCTGTAGTTCTCAGCTCCTTGTAAAATCTACTTGACACTCAGCTGTATCTCTGAACTTTGCAGCACAAGAAATATGGACAAAGCCAAAATTTATTTGGGGAGGGGGGACAAAAGCCCAAAAACCAGGGACACATTTTAAACATTGCTTGTATAATGTTGGAAAGTTGCTAGAATAAAATGCTATGTTACCACCATACATTTCACTGCCAAGTATTGAACCCAGGTCCCTGTGTGAAACAGCCAGAGCAACATACCACTATGCCAAATCATCTATTTTTATGAAAGAAAGGAAGACTGAATCTTAAATGGCTACCATTTAGTGAATTCAGTTCTCACCATAGCTGTCAACATCTTAACACAAAACACCTGAACAAAGCCAATAATGGGAGAATACAGCCCCCAAACATATTCAGTGAGTTCAGTTATCACCATAGCTCTCAACCTTGGCACAAAAAAAACTAGACGAAGCCAATAATGGGGGAATACAGTCCAAAAATTAGGGACAAATATCCACTGAGGACACCAGAGCAAACCCACACAAACACAGGAAGAACATGCAGACTCCACACAGAAGGCACCCCAGCCAAGAATCAAACCAGACAACCCATAGCTGGCAGGCAACACTGCTACCACTGCACCGTTTGTTTTAAGTAACAAAAATACAGAAACCACAGATTTTATGAGGAACAGAACAAATATGAGGCAAAAATCTGCAAATGTTTTAGAAATGGTGGTGGGTAGGGAATTCAGGCTTTTGTCACTTGGACCCAAGGTACATGGTTCAAGCCTTATTCTCTACCCACCACCATGAAGCAACTGGGGCATTTTACACACACACACACACACACACACATACGTAAAAATTCTTATAGACAGTCTCATATAAATAACTAAAAAGCAAAAGCTATTTTTTGACTGGTGTTCTGAAAGATAGTCGTCGAGAGATGATAGATAGTGATTGAGAGATTTATCAGGCATCTAATCCTGTGTCTGGCATTGTCATATAGTGACCAAGGTAATGAAATGCAAGAAGCTCTGTCATACATGAGTGCAAGATACTTGTCAAAGCAAGACTCATTAAGTGTTGCTTTGATGCAACCAGCACATAAATTCCACTTTTCCTGACAGGAATACTACTTAATCACTCATTACAGCACTGGGTCACCCACACAAGCTCCTGAAAAATATTTAGCAACACATGAAAACGTGCAGAGAGGGAGAGGGAAAGAGAGGTAGGTGGACAAATAAATGAACAGATACATAGACTTAAACTACTTCACAGGTGGCAAAGAAAAAAAAATGAAAAGCCAGGCCAAATACTTCCTTTGTAGTAAACAAAGATTATTATATCTCACTCCTTTTACAGTGCTGGAACTGCAACAAGGTAGACTAGTTTAGAAATATAATCAATTGTTGATTTCTCAGCCAATAAAACTTATTTTTCGTGTAATTATGTTAGAAAGCCATCGTCTATCCCACCATTTAATATATTAATTAGAATGTTGACATTACCAGTCAGATTGACAGTAGAAGATTCTGATAGGAGGCCTTAATTTGCCTCGCAGCACAAGGGTAAGTCATCCATTCAGCAATTATATAGTGGATGATGTCCTTACATGGATATATAGTTTGATGCACTGGGTACTACGGTAACTGAGTAAACTGACAATATACACACCACCAAAGTTAAAGAAGAAAAGAAAGTACTTCTTTCAGCCAGCGAACGCCAAGCAATAAAAAAATCCAGCACTTAGTCAAATAAATCCTCAAGGCTCAAGTCCACAACCAAAACTGGCTGCAACTGTTTGCTTCTCGGTCTTTTCCCAGCACATAAAGCCCGGGAAGAGAGCGAGAACCAATCAGCAGCCATTTAGCCCATCCACGTCATGTACGTGCCTGCGGACGTGGCAGTCCGAACCCCTTCCTATTCTATGCGGTTTGGAACTGCATAGACTGCTGGGCATCACCCTAATTCCTTAACTGACTCTCCGGACTGCAGCTCCAAGTAGAAAGAGAAAAAAAAATGTATTTTTTTAAAACCGCGGCAACTCGGAATTCAACAGTGCGCATGCTCGTCAGTTGGCGTATGCAAGCAGCCGGCTGACAGAGATGAAAGACAGACAATAAAAATAAAAAAAGTACTTTTTTTTTCTTTTTTCCTTTTCTTGTTGAGGGGGCTGCAGTCTGGCAATCCGATGGCACGAGCCGCCCCTGGGTCTAATACATTTAATTTATCAGACATCATCAAAAATCTGTTGGCTTTATTGCTGATATTGTCACATGCTATTTCATGCTCAGCAAGCTCCATTTTGTATTTTGCCTGTAGTTTTCTGTTGTGGACCAATAGTATGTTAACCAACTTAAGTCCAGTAACAGGAAGGACCTAGTGCCATTCTTCCATGATCTGATCATCAGTCTCGCTGCACTGTAGTTTCTTTTTGATGATGAGGCCTCAAGGGACAAGCCCTCTGTTTAGGCTGGATTGCAGATAGTATTCTCCCATTGTAAGCTTTTGAGGTAAAAGAGGTTGTTTTCCAGCTTTGAGATGAGGAGAATTTCACTGTAGTTGGCTACACATATTTTGTCTTCTTTTGCACAGAAACATCTTGAAAAAAATCAGTTTCTGCACTTCCAATTGAAGGTACAATAACTTATATTAGACAGAAGTTACTAGAAATTAAACAGTTGACATCTACATGTTGCTGGTTGGATGCCTTGAAGTCTGCAGAGTATCTGGGGCCTACTACTTGCACAGAGCAACAACAGCACCAGCCTGAAGGGAGTGAGTACCCAAGAGTCAGGCAAGCTTCAGTGGGAAGGCAGGGTGGGAAACTATACTGCAGTATATAGAAGAGAAGGGCATTTAAGGTTATGGTAAGATTTTACAGAACTATACTATATCCTTCTGTTCATACGCTGCAGTATCCATCGCATGAGGAAGAGTGCCAAAGCTCATGCTCCAGTAGAATTGGGAAGAGGAACAGAGTTGTTTTCCACAAAGCCATGCAAAATAGCCATGGCAAAACCTACTCTGGACCTGGAAATGACATCCAGCTTGTAGGGGTTGGTGAAAGTGTGGACAGATGACCATGTAGCTGCCTCTAAAATGGCAGCTGTATCCAAGCCCTTAAAGAAAGCCTCAGAAGAAGACACAGCCCTGGTGGAGTGTGCCTTCACTGGGAAAGGAAGTTTCTTACCACTGGCTGTGTAGCAGAAGATTATGGCTCTACAGATCCAGGAATAAATAGTTTGCTTGGAAACAGGGTGTCCCAGAGCTTTTAGATGACAGGAGATAAAGAGCCTATCTGATTTTTGAATGGATTTTGCCTTATCCAAGTAGAATCTGAGTTGTTTATACACATCCAAGAAGTGGAGGATCCTTTTGCTAGAGGACTGTGGTGAAGGGAAGAAAGTAGGCAGATTGATGGCCTAGTTGAGGAATTCATTAAATACCTTGGGCATGAAGGATGGGTTGGTACGCAGGCAAACCCTGTCCTTATGGAAAACTGTGAAGGGGGTTGAAGCCATGAGGGTTTGCAGTTCAGAGACCTTTCTGGCTGAAGTAATAGCTGCCAAAAGAACAGTTTTCTATGTGCAGTATTGCAGAGTGGAGTTCTTAGCTGGTTCGAAGGGAGGTAAGGTACGTTTTTCCAGATATAAAGTTCAGGTCTCAAGGAGCAGGGATAGATATCTTTGGGAGTCTAATGTGCAGGACTCCTTTTAGAAAAAGCTTGACTTCCAACCTGGAAGCCAAGGGAGGAGTCAAATGTAAACATGCTGAGATGGCAGAAAGATGTGCCTTGATGGAAGAATATGACAAGACAATGTTCATTAATTCACACAGGTAAGATAGAACTACTGGAAGTTCTACCAACAGTGGTTGTAAGTCATGTTTGAGATACCAAGTCAAAAATCTTTTCCATTTCGATAGGTAGGATTTTCTGGTAGTGGGTATTCTGGCCTCCTGCAGAACCTGAAGCACATTCTCAGTATAAAGGTGTCTAAATGAATTAATGCACTATCACCCACAGTGTTATGTTCAGGGTGTATATCTGAGGGTGTATGAGAGTTCCCTTTTCCTGTGTGAATAGGTCCATCCTGAGGGGTAACGTGTGGTGATTGCCCTTGGCTAGATGATGTAGAAGGGGGAACCAGTGCTGCTTTGGCCAAAAGGGGGTCGCCAACAATATTTTTGGTTGTTCTCTCTGAATTTTCAGTAGAACTTTCTGTAAAAGAGGGAAGGGGGGAATGCATATGGAAACACCATCTACCTTCCACACCCCAGGAGTGTATATCCTGGTGCAGTAAGTTGGGAGCTGTCTGTTCATGGGGGTGGCAAACAAGTCTACCTGAGGTGTACACCATCAATAGACCAGGTCCAGGAACACATCCTTGTTTAACAACCATTCATGGGATTGAGTCATGGACCTGCTTAGAGAATCTGTAATCAGATTCTGGGCTGAGGGGATGTGGATGGCTAGGAGAGACAACTGACTCTGTTGAGCCATCTCCCATGCATTCAAAGCCAGTCTGCATAGGATATAGGACTTTGTCCCCCCTTGCTTGTTGATGTAGCACATCACTGCGGTGCTGTCTGTGTACCATCTCAGCACTCCTGGGAGGAGGTATGTCTTGAAAATTTTTATGGCAAAAGTCAAGGCTCTCATTTCCTTGATGTTGATATGTTCTCTCTGCTTGTAGAGAACGGGTCCATACATCTCTCACTCTCCATTCTCCAAGGGTTGCCCGCAACCCAGGTCTGATACATCCAAGTAGAGATCCTGGTTTGGGGAGGGAGGTTGCAAAGGAAGGCCTGGATTTTTTGAAATCTGAGCAATCCACCACTCTAGTTCCTTGGATAGACAAGGTAAGAATGGGATCATAAACTCCAGAGGGTGTAGGTGTTGTTTCCAGACCATGCTTAGGTACCACTGAAATTTTCTTATGTGTAGTCTTGCCAAGGTTACCATGGGAATGGTGGAAGGCATGATCCTCAAGAATCTTAGGAACTCCCTGGCTGACAGAGCTTGGAGAGGAAGTAGTTCCTGGAAATATGTAGTGAGGTTCTGAATTTTGTCCAGAGGTAGGTAGGCCATCATTTTCACCAAGAGAATCCTACATCATAGAAATAAGAGGTGGTCAGAGAAGATTTTTGAAGATTTATGGTGAACCCTACCCTTTTCAACAGGGATATGGCATAGTCAAGGTGCTCTTGTACTGACTGTGGGAACAATGCCTGGATAAGGATATTGTCCAGGTAAGGGATGAGTTGGATCCCCTGCATTCTGGTGAAGGCAATAACTGGGGCTAAACACTTTGTGAACACTCTTGGGGCTGTGGTGAGACCAAATGGCAAAGCACATAACTGAAAATGTGAGGAACCCACTGAGAAATGAAGGAATTTCCTAAAATGTGGGTGAATAGGGATCCTTTATGTATAAGGACACCATGTAGGCTTGAGGGAGGATCAGCGGGGAGTAGAGTAGGAAGAGTCAGCATCTGAACAGAAGGGACCTTGTGAAAGGTGTTGAGATGGGATAGATCCAAAATAGATATCCATGGACCTCTCTTACTGTGAACCAAAAACATTCTGGAATAAAATACTTTTCCTCTTAGATGTAGACGTACCTCTTGGATAGTACCTTGAGAAAGAAGAGAGTGCAGGACTGAAGAAAAGAAAGCCATTTCGTCTCGAGGGGGTTGAGGAATTCCCTTGAATGATGGTCTGGAGTCCCAGACCATGAAATAACCATGTTTGATGATAGACAGGACCCAAGAGTCCTGGGTAATCAGTTTCCAAGCAGGCACTGACATAGAGAGATGCAGGGAGAGGGTAGTACCTGGGCTCAGAGTCATGTAGTCACAGACTACCAGGTTTGGCCTGAAAGGGCTGCTTTTGGGCTGGTGTGGAGGTAGAAGACCTGGAAGGGGTCTACTTTCTGGAGTCTTTTTTCCCTTTGGAAGACAGGTGTTTGGAAGGCCTTCTCACAAAGGTAGTTTTGGCAGGGTAGTTCCTCTGGAAGCACGGAACAGGGGACACAGGTATGTGTTTGAGGTCCTGAAGCTCTTTGCTCTTCTCCTGAAGGGCCTTAAAGAGCTCTGCAGCTGCAGAGCCAAACAAAGCCTTGTTAAATAGGGGTACATCCATAAGTTCTGCTTTGATATCATTTGGCAAAGGCCGCAGCCTGAGCCAGGAATATCTCCTAAGTACTGCCCCTGAGGCAGCTGCTCTTGCTGAGGCCTCCACTGCATCATAACTATACTTTATAGAGTGTCTGGTAACTTGACTGCAGGAATTCAAAAGGCTAGCAATTTTGGCCTTATTAGGGGAATCAGGTAATTCACCAAATTGTTTAATGGCAGCAGTCAGCAGGGCTAAGGAGTATTTGGCCATATGAGTCTGGTAGTTTATGGATCTTACAGCTAAGGTGGCTGAGGTATAAACTTTTTTACCTAACCTCGCCATAATCCTGCTTTCCTTATCCGAAAGGAGCAAGGAAGTAGAGGGGAGTAGTTTCAAGGTTTTGTCTGCAGCAACAGATATAGTAGAAGGGTCTGCAGAAAGAGCCCTTGTAAAGGAATTTTGCATAATCAGGTACTTGTAAATCTGTCAGGGCATTTAGGCACTGGGGGTTGGGAGTCTGGTGAATTAGATGCAGCCAGGAAGGCATCCAAAAAGGCCAGAAGGATGGGGGAACTGCAGCTGGATTAGGGGACTCCATTTGTAAGAGGTCATAGTACCTCTTTTGAGTCTCAGAAACCTGACTGCAATCCCATTTTAAAAAGTCCTTAATTTGAACAATTGTCTCTCCAAAGGTGATGTGTTCCCCGGGGTAATCAGCTCCATTGAACTCCTGCTCTGGGGAAGTGTACCCCAGTTGAGAAGCAAGCTGGGAGGTGTATGTAAAGGACTCATCCCCTGAAGATAAATATCTGCCAAAGGCTTACTCCTAGGAGTGAAGACTGAGGGGGCCTGGGCAGAGCAGACGTCTGGCGTAAGGCCATATAAGCATTAAAGAGGCCTTAGGTAAAGGCCTGCCAGTCAGGGACTTGATCAGAAGGCATGGTCTGCTGAGTTGGCACGATATGCCTGTTCTTTTATTTTCTTTTTAGGGGCCTCTAACATAGGGGTATCTAAAATAGAGTGGAGCGACGGAGGGCCAGACGTTGGGCGACATTTCACTTCTTCTCAGACTATGACTTGGAATACTCCACATGGGCCTTTGCAGATAATAAGCCATGGTTCCCCCTCCCGGCACCTGGGTTGGATGCCTGCGTCTCCCTCTGGGATGTGCCAGCAGTCTCTTTAATGGCTTCCCCCTGGGTACCCATCAGCAGTGGGTCTGCTAGTTCCAACTCAGCCTCTGGGCCTTTAATGGCCTTGAGAGGGATGGTTGGAACAGAGGGCACAGTCGTAAGTTCAGACCAAGGTTTTGTGGCCTTTATGGTTGATGGCTTCTCTGAAGGTCCCAACATCAGATACATATCTCTAGCCAGGCGTTTTAAATGCTGATCCTCTAAGTATAGTTTAAAAGCAGCAAGATGGCTCCTAAGGGTCTTTGGTACAAAGGCCTTACAGATGTAGCAAGATGTGTCATCGTGGTCTGGGCCTAGACAAAATAAACAGAGCTTGTGTGAGTCTTTATGTGGAAGCTGCCTTCCACACAGACTCTTGCCCTTTCTACTTGACATTAACCCACAACAACACAGTAGCAAGAAGTTAACAAAAAAACCTTATGGGATACTTACCTGAGAATGGACAAAGCATGAGGTCACTTTCCAAAGTGAGCGACAACCAGAGCTGGCAGTTAAACAAGCAGCAGGAAAGTTCTGAGGTAGGTGCATGCTGATGTCCGCTTTATACCCGACGTCTCTTTATGGCCGGCATACGCTGGGTGATGCAGGCCATCACACTTACATTCACAGCAGAATTTATCTTTGGTAAAATGGCCAGATGTACGAGTCAACTGGAGGCAGACTCCTTCATGCAATGGATACTGCAGCATATGAATAGAAGGACATCAGTGGTGCATATCCCACCTAGAGCTACTACCACTGAGGCTCTAAATAAACTATGTGATCAGATGGGTGAGCTGCAGAGCAAATATCCTGACTTTGTACATGTGGCAGCTGGTGGCTTTAATAAAGCAGATCTGAAAGATGTAATCTCACCTACCATCAGTATGTGGATGTTCCTACAGGGGTAATAATATCCTGGACAAGGTATACATAAATGTAAAGAAAGCTTATAAGGCAGTACAGGTTCCACAAATGGGAAACTCTGACCATTATACCATCTTGCTATCACCAGCTTACAAACCTGCACTGTTTAGAGAGAAATCCACAAATAAACAAATCAGAGTATGGCCCGAAGGGGCTATGGAGGTCGTCCAAGACTGCCTTGAAAGAACCAACTAGAATATGTTCAAGGAGGCAGCCACAATGAATCAGCATCTGAACACTGATGAATACACTGAGGTAGTGATGGCATACATTTCAAACTGCATTGATGGGGTAAGCAGTACCAAGACTATCACTACTGGAGTTAACCAGAAGCCAGGCCTCACACCTACGGTATATGAGCTTCTGAAGGAGAGAAATACAGCTTACAGAGCTAAGGACAAAGCAGCCCTAAATGTAGCAAGAGGTAACCTGAGGAGGGGTATAAAGGAGGCTAAGGGGGAGTATGGCAGAAAGGTACAGAGCCACTTTGAAGACATGAAGACTGCAAGGAGACTATGGCAAGGCATACAGGAGATCATTG
The DNA here is from genome assembly GCF_019279795.1 of Protopterus annectens. NCBI lineage: Eukaryota > Metazoa > Chordata > Ceratodontiformes > Protopteridae > Protopterus > Protopterus annectens. Next base: position 1,363,320,811 of record NC_056732.1, on the reverse strand, counting down.
ACTACAAAATCAGGTCAGCACAGTGTGAGGGCAGCATTGAATTCATGGACAGTTTATACATCTTCTTCGGTGAATTTCAGGAAAGAGCCAACAGGTTGGCACTAAAGCTACCCCACTGATGAGAAAGATGCAATACTCAGCCTCAGCATAGAGGAGGTAAGAAGAGAACAAAGGAGAGTGAACCCCAGGAAGGCTGCTGTCCTAGACAACATACTGGAAAAGGTGTTAAAAGGCTGTGCTAATCAACTATGCACAGAGTTCAAGGAAATATTTAACACCTCTCTTACCATGGTAAAAGTACCCTCATGCTACAAGAAAACTTGCATCATCCCACTATCTAAGAAAAAACACTCTCTCCAGCCCTAACAACTACAGACCAGTTGCTCCGACATCCACTGCTATGAACTGTTTTGAGTGGTTGATCAAAAAGCATCTTTCATTGTGCCTACCTCCTGATTTTGACCCTCTGCAGTTTGCATACAGAGCTAATTGATCCACGGCTGAAGCCATATCAGTAGCACTACACATCTCCCTTGAGCATTTAGATGGCAAAGACAACTATGTGAGGATGATGTTCATAGACCTCAGCTCTGCATTTAATATGGTGGTACCAATGCAGCTGATGGAAAAAATGGCAAATTTAGAAATCAGCAAACATCTCTGTAACTGGATCCTGGACTTTCTGATTCAGAGACCACAGAGGGTGTGTTCAGGCAAAAACACATCAAAGTGCATCATGATTAACACCGGGGTTCCAAAGGGATGTGTTCTCAGCCCACTGTTATTCACCATCCTGACCCACGACTGCTATGCTAAGCACAAGTCCAACCATATCATCAAGTTTGCTGTTGACACCACTGTCATGGGGCTCATCACAAAGGAGAATGAAAGGGCATACAGAGAACAGGTGGCATCTCTGATCAGTTGGTGTGAGAGGAACAGCCATGACCTGAATGTAAGCAAGACCAAAGAGATTATCATCGACTACAGGAAAAAGAGAACAAACTATCCAGTGTTCAAGATCAATGGTGAGAGTGTGGAGTGGGTTTTGAAAATGAAATTCTTGGATGTACACATATCAGAAGCTCTCTCATGGTTGGGAAACACCAGCCATCTGGTCAAGAAAGAACACCAATGTGTCCACTTTTTAAGAAAGCTGAAAAAAGCTAAGCTTCCTCCTCATATTCTTTCCACCTTCTATAAATAGAGAGCATCCTCACCTGCAACTTCAAACTGTGGTTTGGAAGTTGCATAGTTACAGAAAGGAAGGCACTAGAAAGAGTGGTGAGGGTTGTAGAGAAGGTAACACATTCCAGTCTTCCATTGATACATCTTTATTCTGCAAGAAGCATCTGAAAGGCCAACAAAAGAATACAGGACAATAATTATCCTGCGCATGGACTGTTTAACCATCAGGTATTGGGCAGGAGATATCGCAGCATCCACTGCAGGACTACAAGATTCAGTAACAGTTTCTACCCTACAGTGATTAGACTTCTGAACTCGAGCAGTAGTCCCACGGGTCTGGATATATACTAAGTCAATTTTTATTTATTTATGCAATATATACTTACATATATTCCAAGTAAGTGCAATATTTATTTATTATACCCATACTCAGTATTATGTAACTCACTGAAGTGCAATATTAGACAAATAACTTAGGCATTTCAATCTGTAGTGTGTTTTGTATTACTTTAAATAGTTAATTTAACTCAGAAGAGGGTATTCTTTTCTTATATGTGCTGGTAAATGTCTCTGCTCTTTCTTGCATGTGTTGGGGTAGTTTTGTAGTTATTAGTTGTGTTTATTCCTCTACTTGTATGTGTTGTTTCACTTTCCTTTGTAATCTTAAGAACTGAGCTGATGCACGAAATTTAATTTAGGCTACACGTGTGTAGTTCTAAATGACAATAAAGTTTACTTTGACTTTGACTTTGTTTGCTCCGTTAGTGTATTGGTTTTGTGTGTCAAGTTCCAGAATGATATTAGGTGATGTAAGGATGTACCACCTTGGATAAGGAGGTTTACCTGAGCCTGTGAGTTCCAACTTCAAAAGCTCAATCTGGTGGATTATCCACTTAAATTTGTAAATTGTTTGACCCCAGTAGAGCAATTGCCCTATGGCAGTATCCACAACTAGGGTACTTGTGATCGACTAATTGCAACAATGGAAGGATCATGGTTTAAAGACATCCTTACACCACCTAATATCATTCTGGAACTTGACACACAAAACCAAGACACTAACGGAGCAAATAAATCCAACTACAATGAAGACCTCCTCATTTCAAAGTTGGAAAACAACCTCCTTTACCCCAAAAGCTTACAATGGGAGGAATATTATCTGAATCCTGCCTAAACAGAGGGCTTGTCCCTTGAGGCCTTCTCATCAAAAGGAATCTACACTGCAGAGAGACTGACAACCAGATCATGGCAGAATAGTAGAATGGCACCAGGTCCTTACTGATACTGTCCTTAAGTTGGTCAACGTACTATTGGCCCACAACAGAAAATTAAAGGCAAAATACAAAACAGAGATTGCTGAGAATGAAATAGAGTGTGACAATATCAGCAATAAAACCAACAGATTTTTGATGCTCTCCGATAAAATAAGCACATTAGACCAAAGACTCAAAGAAGTTAATCTGCCTAATAAAGATCTACCACTGATTAAACTAAGGATTATCACTATTTTTGGGTCTAAATAGTTTTATCGCTAAATGATCTTAGTGAATACATGTCTAAAGTATTTTGTAAGCTCACAGCAGACCAAACTAAGCCAGGACACTCAGGTTCTGTGGTCTTCGGACTATTTTAATTGTTTGTATAAACTCAAAAGTGTCATTTTCTTTTGATCATATGTTAATTTGTGTACATCTGTAACACTGTAATGTACTACTCTGCCTCGGTCATGGCTGAAAAGGGTCTGCCACCCTTTTCACTTACTCAGTTAATAAACATAAATAAATAACTATATTCTTTGATTATTAACTGTTTGAATTTTTCTGAAGTGCTCTCTAAGCACTATAACAAACTTGAACATGAACATGTCACTTACAGTGACCCCTTCAGGAAAGCTATCATCAGTTCTGTGTTCTTGATGGAATGTGATTGTATATCTAACGGCAACTGTTTGCCATGGCATGCGTGGCATAAAATAATACAGAACGAGAGCTATTTCAGGATGGCTTGTTTTCAGATGGGCAACTCTTTATTTTCTACAAAGTTGTCAAAATATCTGACGTCTTTCTGTAATACTTTGTCCTTTTCATGTAGACATTAATACAAATATATGCTATGCATGTTTCAAACAACAGTATCAAGTATTCTAGGACCTGTGGTACCTTTCCCATTTCCTAGTGCTTGGTTTCCCGGCCTCCCTCATTATATAGTTCATTTCTCAGAAAACACGTGCCCAAAGGATATTAATGTTAAATCTTCTAAGCTGCCAGACTATGGGTCTTGAACCCTGTGTGTATTAAGGTGCCCTCACTAAGTCAATAGGTCTAACCTAGCTGGACAGGAACACTAAGTCTTCCCTAGCCATTAGTCTGAGGTGGAAGAACCATTGCTGCCTGTGACACAGAAGGGTTGTAAGGATTGTTCCTAGCTGCTCCTCCTGCATTTTTGGATCACCTTTGAAATTAGTAGCAGAAGTGGGAAAGTGTACAACAACCTGTCCTTCCCTGAAATGATGGAAGCATCCACTGTCCAAACTTTTGTATGTGGTGTTCTGAAAGAATTTCTTCAAGTTGTCATATGGGGCAAAATATCTATTTCTGTTATTCTCAATTTATGTACTAAGGGCACTAAAACCTCACTGTGCAGCTACCACTTATGGTTCTGCTAATTTGATCCAGTAATACACATTCCCCTGTGGAAATGCATATTGCACTTAATGTCATAATGTAAACTGTTGTTAACAGGGTGAAATACTAAAATATGTCGGAATGGAGTTCTGTATTCTAGACGCTGCTTCTCGGCAAGCTAGGCTAGAAAATATATTTCTGTTCCGTGATTAAGTAAGCTATGTTGAAATTAATATTTGTACTTATTTCAAGACTGAAGTTAGAGAGAATAGTTGTGCTTTGTATGTTAAAGTTGCAGTGTGAATTAAAAAAACTGTCAATGAGTGTAATTAGAAAAGACTGCCATTGTACTTGTAAACTTGAAAATAAGTGGTCTGCAACATAACTACTGCAAGTGAGATCGGGGAAAATTTGTTCAGTTTGAAAACATTCTGAAATGTGACAGTCTGAGCCACCACTAGATGATGATTGCATATTGTTGCTGTTATCTTAAGAGTGTGAATCAAGATTAGTACAAATATTTTAGAGGGTAGCACCTAAGCTTGCCAGTGCATGTATTCAAGTTAGTCTTTGTAGTATGCTATGTTAGATTTGCATTTGTGTAGTCTCAGTAGCTGCTAATCTAGTCCAGACATAATAAATTATTGCCATGATTTTATGTCTCAGTGTGAATTTATTATAGACAGGAAAGTATTATAAAGATTTACAGCTATGGCCAACTCTGAAATTTTCAAGGCCATCCTGCACACATGAAAGTGTTCATCCCTGTTTCTTGGTATACTACATGACCATGGCGTTGTTTGCCACAACCCTCAGCTTCTTTGAATCCATGGGGACTTTACTGATGTAAGGGCATACTGCACTGCCAGCATCTCCTTTAGCTTTGTATTGAGTCTAGTTTCTGATCTGGTCCAACTAACCTGCATCATCAAGGTCTTGGAATGGACTCCCTATGCCTGACCCAATAAATCTGTAGTTAGGCCCAAGTTGAGGGTGGGAGGGGGCTGAGTGGCATTTCACTGTTTGTTTATGAGTGATAACCATCAGCAAAGTTCATTTTTAAGCAAGCTTCAGCAAATGCGTTTGTGGGTCACAAAGGTTCCTGCGGTGCCACTGGATTTTCCTCATGTGCAAATGTGGCCAGAGAACCATAAGGATTGTAGCTGCCATGGTTCCCCTTCATATGATCGAATTTCTCTGAACTTGAAAGTCATAAACTCAAAACCAGAATCTCGAATTTAGAGAAACTCAAACATATGAAAGGGACAAAAAAAATTAACACCTTTCAAATGTTTTCGCAGGGGGGCTTCGCCCCCTGCACCCCCCACATATTGGCTGTGCCCCCACACACCCCTACTTAAATATACCTACTCCGAGATCACACTATAGCGAAGGAAAGGAAAATCTCCCATTCCGCGCTATACACGTAAGCGCAAAACAGAAGATTTTCCATTCCTCCGCTGTAGTGCAGTCACGGAACATTCACATTTAAACTGCTAGGGTACAGGGGGACCTGGCCTCCTGCAATAAGGTAAGTTAACTTTTTATTTTTTTAAACCTAAGGCTTCCATTCACAATTTTGAGTGAATGGAAGTTCGAGATTCTGGTCTCGACATTATGAATTTCGAGCTTCCATCCATTCAGTCTTGTGAAGGCAAACCAGCTGCCAAACATTCTAGAATTCTGAGTTTCTCCCTGGCCATCCACAGTTTTATGCAACATTTGCTGACAATAGCTAATAATTGATAAGATTTTGTCCAGAGGCAGAAAACTCTAGATGTCCAGGAGAGCCCCTAGGAACATAGTTCTCTGTGATGGTTCCAGATTTGACATCTGAGGTTTTGACATCTGAGGATTCAGGGTGAGCCTCATTTTCTGCAGGCACTGCAGAATGAAGGAATGGCCCTTAAAGTCTCCTTCCTTGACGGTGCATGCAGAAGACAATCATCCAGATATGGATGCATGTATAGGCCCTTTTTCCTGCAATCGGTGAACATCAGTGCTTGACATTTTACAAAAACTATTGGAGTAGTTAATAAGTCAAAGACTAAGGAGTTGACCTAGTGAGGGGATTGTTCCAATGTCCAGAGAGAAACCAGATAAATGCATCATTCTGTTAAGTACATAATTTACATATTTGATCTAGTTCTGTCCTGATACTGTAAAAGGACATTATTCCTAGCTAATTCTGCAACCTACTCCAGCAAGCCTTTGAGAAGTGAAGCTCCACAGGAGTTCCAAGACATTGAGTGTGCTCAAACTATAATGTTTTGTTAATGTGTGTAAGGTTGACCATGTAGCAGCTGCAGCAATATTTTCCTAGGATATATTTCAAAGAAAGGCAACTGAAGTAACCTCAGCCCTGACAGCGTGCACTCTCAGTCTGATAATTATGGTCCTTCCTTCTGAGTAGCAATAGGAAATGCAATCACATAACCACTTAGCAAATGTAATTTTAAACACCTTTTGGTTTTCCATAAGAGAGGAAAGGGAAATAAACTGTTCATCCTTTTTAAATTCTCTTGTATGATGTAAATAAAAACATAGTTGTCTATGGACATCCAAACAATGTAACCAATATGCCCCCATATTTGTATACTTAGAGAAAAATATAAAAAAATGTGTAAACCAAAACAGCAAATAAAATTAAAATTCCAAACTTGAGCCAGTCTGCAGGACATCAACAATTTCATTGTAAACTAATAAAACAAAACCAAGGATGAGTGCTTTCGTCTCAAAGAGTGAGACATCTCGCTCTTTGACATGAAAGTGCTCATCCTTATTTTTTCTTCAATGCTGTCTATCCCTGGGGGTCCTCTGTCACACTTCCTGGGTATTGGCTTGGTCAAGTTAACTCCTTTCAAGCACTGTTGCACAGCATATTCACTAGATTGTCAGGGGACAGTACCACTAAAGCTGAGACAGAAGACTTATAGGCCTCCTGCCCAATTGCTTCTTCTTCTGGGAAGGTGGGGTCAGTATGCCATGATCCTTTCTATCTCATCATTTCTAATATTTTGCAAAAGGTAGAATCCTTTGGAGAGGATTTGAGAGAGACTTATATTTTGTCAAGACCTATATCTGGGGTGGTAGATTTGTAGGATGAGTCTAGCTACTTTCTCTAGCATTGCCTCTTCCTGATGGGACTAGGAGGAGTCATCCAACTTCTCTTGAGAAGAAGGCATCCCATATCTGTGAACCACATGGCTATAAAGACGTCTGTTCCTGGGAATTACCTGTGAAGTACTGTCTAAGGTAATCAACTGTGTCATGGAGCAGAATCAACAGTTTCTGCATCTGCCCCTGCAAAGAACCAATAAGTGGTCTCCCATGCACTGATATGTCAACAAAGACATCCAGGCCCAAACCACTCAACACCAAACACGCAGCTGTCAGTGTCACAACAGAAATGATGGAAACAAATGAGTGGCATCAACCATTCTGCATCCAAAGTCATCTCCAAATATTTTGGCACCAAATGACTGAAAGCTGAAGTCATCAACACCGACAATGCTCCAGATACCATCAAGGTTGAAGTCAGCACCAAGCAGTCAGCATCAAAGCTTTCACCTCTAGTGTGTCCTGACCTTGACACCCAAGGTCTGACAAAGCACCTACTGTCATTGGGGGCCTTTGCTTAGATGAAAGAGCATCCTCTGATGCTGTACAAGCAGGTACAGGTATTGACATCAATTCCAATGCAACTGGTGCTGAAAGTTGTCTGGATAAGGAATAAAAAAGAAGGATAGAAGTGAGCCTTTTCAAGCTACCCTAGACATTGAGGGGTCTGAGATGACAGTGTATTGAAGCTGAGCCTTTATGAAGGCCGACATCATTTGATTGCATTCCACAGGAGTGGAGCTTTGAAGGGACCTACAGGATCTAAATGAAGATGTAGATGTGGATCAAGAAGAAAGGAGCTTGGATAGCTCCTTTTCAGAGGAAAAACTCCCAGCCGTATACCTCAGTGCTAACTATTTGGCAAGAGCCATCAGAAACCAATGACTTAGCACTGACTTACCTCAGTGCTAAGTCATTGGTTTCTGATGGCTCTTGCCAAATAGTTGAAGATCTTGCTGAATTAGGCATGGAAGAAGGTCCTAGTCTAGTGGAAGAAGAAGGTTTTGGAAGATTAGCAGGTGACCGCTTTTCTGACATAATCACATCAAAATCTTCTTGCTTGCACTTCTTCTTCCTTGGTTATGTGCAATTTTGTAGAATACTTATCTGAATCCTCTGTGGTGACGTTTTCCACCAGCACTGTCTCAACCAAAAAATTTAGTTCTTGCACTTTACTAGATAGAGTGCAACAGCCCCTTCAAAACCAAAGTTTTTATAGATACTGCAGTCACTCTCTGGATGCCACACACTAAAATACACAACACACATCTCATGTGGGTCCTAGGGAAGTTTTGTGACTGCATTTCTTACATTTTTTTAAAACATTGGTTGATATCCCTACCCATGACTAGGCATAGATTCAAGCTTACACCAAACAATACAAAAAAATAAATAAATAAATAAAAACAGCAGTATTCACATAGACACACACTTGCACAAAGACATACACAGACAAGGGGAAGGATTAAGAGGAAAATTTAGGGGATTTTGACACAGAATATTAACAAAGGTTAAAAAAGTGAAGAAAAGAGCCAACAGTAGAAATTATATCTTTGTGATGATATACAAATGAAAGATCACTTGTCTGTTAAAAAACACTAAAATGCTTCCACAGTCTCTCAAGCTCACTATGTCGAAGCCACAGTAGTAGCAATGAGATCTGAAATATCCCTGGACCTCTGAATGGTCATTCAGATTCTAGAACACACAACCTAGAATATGAACTGTAAAAACATAGTCCCTAAATGCAAAGGATATCTACATTCAAATATTAGAAAATCACCATAGGACATAACTATGGCAGCTCGGCACGTAAAAATCTACTGCCAATCATTAGCGGACTGGAGTTCCGCTGTGGCGACCCCTTACCGGGAAAAGCCGAAAGGCACAACAACAACAACCATAGGACATAACTATGAGAGCAGTGGCAAAGCTTATCCTACTTCTCATTTAAGGATCTAGAATGTAGTGCTTAGAAAAGGTGTATATGGATATGCAAACAGTTTCATAAACACCATGAGCAGAGTCCTTTCTGAAGAATGCATTACTAGTAACAAATGACCTAGCTGATTGGCTAAGTGGGCCTTGACTTGCATACTCAGCATCTTGCCATACTTACCTCAGTAGATGATGTCACAGTCTGCAAGACATTTGGAAAGTGTTTCCTTAGTTAGTGGGTGGCCTTGCTTGACAGGCATGCAAGAAAACAAACAAAAGTTCTCTTTATCTGAATGTTATGGGCACCTCAGTAGTTTATATATATTCAAGATGTGAACAATTCTATATAGTTTATTTTTAGTTTTGAATAGAAAACTAGTAACTGAATGGATAGGAGGACAGTTCAAAAACTGTACTGGCATGAGGGAAGGGGTTGTTTTCAATACTCCATCTCTGCAGATGATAGAGTAAAGCTTCTTGCATGTCACAGAATTTTCTGGTTGGGATAACTGCTACTAGAAACAGAGCCTTACTAGATAGATACTTGAATTTAGTAGGGCCACCAAGTTCTAAGGGAGGGAAGAGTTATTTTTCAATGACAAAGTTTGGTTCCAGGCTAGGAATACAGTGCGCCTTTATGACTGGAGATAGATATAACCTTTTAGGAAATGCTTAATAGCTGTGTTAGAAGGAAGTTGGAGGTTTCACTGGCATGTTGATAGGAGTGACTTTGAGTTGAAAGTTGCTAAAGAAAAGACATACAACTTCCATAGTTCCACTTGACTGAGAATGTATATAGTGTTAGTATGTCTGCAATTAAGAGTACCGGAGTAAATTTTTCAGAAATGTAATTTACTTGACACACAGATGGATCTATCCTCCATTAGACCCACATCCTTATGGAACCCAAAATATGGCTCTGTCCAACATCCACCATAAGAATATTTTTGAGGCAGGAAAGATGTCCTTTGCCATCAGCCAGAATGACACCAAGATTCAAAGACAAGATAATTGACTTTAACAATTGGCGTAATTCTATGGGGATCCAGTATGTGTCAGCTTGGAATGAGATGGCTACTAAGACTTCCTGCTTTGCCAGTGATGGCCTGCACCTCTCATACTCTTTTGCATTCTACCGCTTTGCTGCCTCTATATGGCCTTTTTAGGCAGAGTCCATCTCTGATGGACATTCCCACTAAGTAAATTTTAATCTGAAACACTTTAATGTGGCTGTATTCTATGCTTGGAGCCTTTATACAGAAATGCCTGAATTTGAGGGTCTCTTGCAACTTGAACACATTTGCATATAAGTAGTTACAGAAATGTGGTTTTAAACAATGAAGGCACTCCCTCAATTCCTTGCTATAGTGCCTAGCATATCATCAGACCTACTGACAATTGTAGGGGAGAATTAATATTTTTCAAGGATATCATCATTTCACAACAGATTCCTCATGACATCACATTTCAACTTCTACATGTCCAAATCACCATAAACAAGACTAATCACCATGTCATAGCTAGCTAAGAACTTTCTCTGTCTTCCTCTGAGCAAGATAGCTAGTTTAACACAATAGTCTAAATTCCTATTAAACTCTACGCATTTCTACTGTGAGACGTTTATTTATCAATAAACTATCTGATCTACACTGGCAGTGGTATGTAAATGTAATGTTGCTTTGACATTATAAATGTGACCTCTCATTTACAAATGGTTAACTGTCTACTAGCGGACCCATCATCCTTGATCTAGTCCTCACATACATAGACACTTCTTGTGCATCTCCTACCAATATGTATCATCTTGCCCTGTTACATCAGATAACAAACTAGTGACATTTTCCTTTAAAACTGGTGGTGATTTCTCTGTAAATACCTCTGTGTTTCAGGACTTTGGTGCTTTCTCTGTAAATAGCTCTGTTACTAGGGACTTCTGAAAGGCAAACCTTCCTCAATTACTTGATGACCTAAATAAATTCCACTGTAATCCTCTCCTGATGGATCTCCCTCCTAAAGCTGCTGTTTATACTTATGACTTTTGTATTGATAATTCAGTCTCTAGCCATACCAAATATAATGAGAAACTTAAAAACAAATCCTATGGTGAAATACCCATATAAATAAATTATACTACAAGAAAACATTTGCTTAATGCTTATAAGAAGTCTCATTTTACCCACCTTAATAACACATTTAAGACAACTAGTAAAGAGTTTAAGGGAATCATTAGGAAGCTCAAAGCTGAGAATGAACTTAAAACAGCCACTAAAACCAAAATTAACTACTCCAAATCTTTGTTTAGCCATGTCAGGAAGTTAAGAATGAACACCCAGTAGTGTTTAGAACTGCTCCACAATAATACCGAATACACTACTGACCCAAAGGAAATAGCCAATATCCTAGCTGACACATTTACTGCAACTTTTCCTCCACCCACAGTCATAGCTACACCAGAGGTTCCAGTATCCCAGCTACACTTTAATTACTTTGGAATAAGTTCTCAAAACCCTCAAAAGCTAAGAACAACTCATCCATGGGTCCTGATACAGCTTATGGCTTATCTGAACCCCCTACTTAACCTCTTTAATCTAAGACTCTCTACTGGTTACATTCCTGATGTTTGGAAAACAGACAGTAACTATAAGCTTATTAGTCTCATATGTAAAACAATGGAATGCATGACCTTGACCCAGTAACTATAAGCATATTAGTCTCATATGTAAAACAATGGAATGCATGACCTTGACCTCATTATCTGTGCATTGAAAATCTTTTAACCTTGGACTTTCATTAACTCCACTTTGTTGAGGGGAGGTCCTGCCTCTTTAACCTCATTTTTTTTTTTTTTTGAAAAAGTAACAAACGCAGTGGTAGTGGTTAGGCAGTAAATGGGTGTATATTAGACCATCAAAATCTTCTTTCAAATCAAACCCACTCAAGTGGGGGGGGGGTCTTCACCCCCCACACCCTACAATGTGGGGGACTGGTGCCCCCATATCCCCTAACTATATATACCAACTCTGATATTGCACTATGGTGGGGAAGAGGGTTAAGTTGTGGTGTTGGCTAATTGGTTACTTACCCTGTAAAAATTTTCGATGTTCTCTGAAGTTAGTTTTGATGGTTAGGGGTTGATGAATAATCAGTCAATGAAAGAAGATTTCAAAGATCTAATGTAGACCCTAGTATACAGAGCATATCTGGACCTAGCCAAAGTCTGTGACACTATTCTCTAAGCAGACATTACTTATCTGAATATAAAGTCTTATTTTGTCATGGATAGCTAAGTGGTTGTTTGACAGAATACATGCAGTTAAGAGTCAAAGGTGCCACTTCTGAAAGCAAAAAAGTTACACTGTGGTGTAGTATAGGATTTAGTGTTGGATGGGTACTCTCTAATTTGGTATCTGTTTCTCAGTACCCCAGGCCAACACTCCTGGCTTACAATTATCTGACCTTGCAGCACCATACTTCATTTTGGTGAACAAAACTTTTTCACATATCATATAGGTGGCACACCCCTCCATTTGGATACTGTTATTGGGGGATCTAGGCAGTCTTGTAGATAATTCATTATTGTTTGACCATCAGCTTTTTGCAGTAGTTCAGAAAGCTTACTAGCTGGCTTATTTAATTTCCAAAGGCATCTGCAGTAGATCCAAAGAAGTCTCAATTCCCTGTTACTCGTATCTCATCATACCCATTATAGAATATAATTAACCTTTTTGGATGTATTTGTTAAAATATATCACCCAGTTTGACAGATGTTAGACATTCATAATTAAAAAGATCAATTGCCTCAAAAATCTTACTTATCTGACAAACTGGCAGTCCTCACTCTTTCTCTATACTCAGTCTCTTCTAGACTTCTTCATGCAGATGTGTGTTTAGCCTTTTGAGCCATGAAAGATCCAACCTGTTTGACTTCCTGTTCCTTCAGAAAACAAACAGTACCCCACATACCTGGTTAAAAGAACTACACATCTTCATCAAAAGATAAAGATAATGTATGTTGAAATGATAACGATAATATATATGTTGAAATGATAACGATAATATATGTTGAAATGATAACATATTATCGTTATCATTTCAACATATATTATCGTTATCATTTCAACATATATTATCATTATCATTTCAACATATATTATCATGTTGAAATGATAACGATAATATATGTTGAAATGATAACGATAATATATGTTGAAATGATAATGATAATATATGTTGAAATGATAACGATAATATATGTTGAAATGATAGCTTCATATTCTAATGTATCTCTCACCTCAGGAAAAATATTCTGTTACATATCAAGCAAGCAGGATTCTTTTCATCTTCAAGGTATACCTAGATAATTGGATGGACAGTTTTAAAACTCTCCCTTGTTCTGATTTCCTTCAGTGTGCTATGTGCCACATTAGTATGATATTATATGTTACTGTATTAACAGAATTAATACCCAGAGGTTCATTGTAGGCAGCCATGAGGAGAAATTTATTTGATCCAAACACACTAAACCATCTTCATCGCAATATATATGAGAAGTCTGATGGGATGGCTGTCCTTTTTCTCTCTGTACTTCCCATCATTTCAGATCTAGGAGGATTCAGTTCAGTGATTAATGCCTAGAAAGACCTTGGCAGCAACATAAAATGCTCATCTTCAATTTTTACTCTCAAAAAAGTGGGAACACCTCAGGTGCTCTCCATCAATCAGCACCCAGGTCTCAGACTTTTAAAAACCTTTTTTTGGAAAAGTTATTTAAGCACTTTGTTTTATAGGGTACTTTATGTTTAATAACATTTTATACTCATTTTCATAGGTAAATGCTTTGTGGAGTGTTGGGGGTATGAACTGAGTGGAGGAAAAGGAAGAAAATGCTTTGATGGAGACTTGTCAATTTTTAACAGTTTTACTCATTTTGATTTTCACTGAGTACACCATAGAGAAAAGCTAATATCAAGTGTTTTTAATCTGCATATTTACTTCACGCTGTGTGTGACTATGACAAAGATGTCCGAGGCAGTTGCCTTTTCCAAATACACAGTAGTGGGTCTGTCACATGTTCAAAGAAATGACATTTGTCTGCCAGACGGCTACAATACAAATAATTCTGCCTCATCTGAGGCTGACTGGAGTCATAGAGGTCTCCTGATAAACATCCAATGAGGCCTGGAAAGTGATGTCCGGCTGGGATTTGCCCTTTTCGACAATATGTGATCCTAAATGTAACTAAGTAGCCACAAATGTCTTACTAGATTTACCCTGTCCATGACAAACCTTTAAAATATGAAATTAGGTCACAGAAGAAGAAAGAATATATAAAGTTAGAAGGGGGTGAATCGCAAATTGTGTGGTCTACAGGCCTGGATGTGATAAAGAATAGTTGTGTAAGAACTTACCACAACCTTAGATGTCCTTCTCTTCCATGTTGCAGTATTCACAACTGTAGGGAGGTTGCTGCCTGCAGCACTGGACATTCGGCCAGTATACCAAAGTTTTAGGAGCAGGGGTAAGTGCGATGTTTGATGTCAGAGCCATAAACTGACTATAAAAGTGATGTCTGCATGCACCCACTTCTGAATGGACTGCCATATACAGTAGTACCCCTGGAAGCAAGGAAGTGGAAGGTGGAAGCTTTTCAGACTCACATGTGAGATCAGGCCAAAGGGTGCCTCATGGAGGCATGTGCCTGATGCTGAGGTTTGATAGATGGAGAGAGATATGTCCCCTCAGGTAGCTAAATAGTTAAAAAGAGGGTAGGAGAGTGGGACTGAATACTGCAACATGGAAGAGAAGAACATCCAAGGTTATGGTAAGTTCTTACACAACTATTCCATGTCCTTCTATTCTAATGTTGCAGTATTGATAACTGTAGGGAAGAATACCAAAGCTTTAGGTATGAGCCTGGGAGGAGGGATGAGGTCCCTGGTCTATGAGACCATGTAGTATAGATCTAGCAAACCCA